>NC_048893.1:202738188-202796307 GCF_011077185.1 Oxyura jamaicensis
GGTAACCAGTGATAGGAGCAGAGGGAATGGCCTCAAGTTGTGCCAGGAGAGGTTTGGGTTGGAAATGAGGAGACATTTCTGCTCAGCAAGAGCGGTCAGGCCTGGGGACGGGTTGCCCATGGAGGTGGTGGAGTCCCCATCCCTGGGGGTGTTCAATGGTTCTGGGATTCAGCAGTTGAACGACACTCACTTCCAAGTTTTGGTCTGTGGCCTCCTCCCTCCCACGCACCCTCTCCCAACCTACTTTCTTCTGGCTAACACCACAGCCACAGCAGAGGTAAGATTTGCCACTGCACGTCAACCCTGGTTGTGCACAGATCAGTGAAGGAATTAACTTGCCTGAAGAGGCTGCTCCAGCCAGGAAATGTAACATGCAGAGTGATATTTTGGTTTCGGTAAGAATGTACTAGAAGTATTGTTATGAACGGTAAGCTCATGAGAGAGATGATCGCCCACAAATTTTTAACAACAAACGAAGAGGATTTGCCTTGGCTGGACGACTCTTCCAGCTGAACAAACACCCACATTGTTCTGTGGTAATCAGAAAGAGAAGTGTGCATGCTTACATGTGCAAGGAAGTTTGGGCATCGTGATCCAACCGAGGAAAACAAAGGTTATGGCTTCCAGAGCAGAACAGCTGTATTTCTTGGCTGGCCCGAGGAGGAGGCAGGTATGAGTCCAGGCGTACCCAGCATGATTTTAGACATTTGAGGTCAGCAGGCCCTGACACCACTTTCCTGACTTTTGCCTGTCTGTAGAGTTTGACAATTGACCCCTTTGAGGGGCCAGTGAACTGTTTGGCAGTCATTTCTGTGGAGATGATGTGCTGTGGGGGACAAACGGAAGAACAGATACGTTCCGGGGAAGGGGAATTCCATCCAAGTGGAATTCTGAAGAATCTGCATTCGTGTAAGGGGCTCACAGAATCGCAGAACGGTTTGGGCTGGAAGGGACCTTAAAGTCCATCTATTTTTAACGCTTGCCATAGGCAGGGACCCCTGCCCCCAGCCCAGGCTGCCCCAGGCTCCATCCAGCCTGGCCCTGAGACTGGGAGATCCCACTGGAGATATCAGCCAGCCTGTCTGTGTCCTGCAGGGGCATACATGAAAAACTAAGAAGCTCCAGGAATATAATTTCAGGAGAAATGTGGCCAAGGACAAATAAACGTTTCTAGTCCCTGGTCTGCTGTGACAGCTGATCTACAGGCTGGCATGAGCAGATAAATTGGATTCACGGGCCTTTAAGAATGAAAAAAAAGAATAAAATGCAAGTATTGATTCCTTCCCTTAACTCCAAACTTAGTTATGTTATCAGTCAGAGCAACGCTCTGTGGATTACCTAGGTCAGCTCAAATTTTTGCAATTTCTATTTTTTAGCACCAGCAAGTTTCTTCAAGCTTTCCAGCTGAGATAAGACGACAAATGACATTACCGAGAACCTTTAACCCGTGGTCTGCTGCTCCAGTTCATGTCTGAGATGCCACCACTAGGTCGCTACAGCATGTGCCTGGCACTGCAGTTCAAGAAATGCACGATGCCAACGCAGCATTCAACTTCAAGCGATGAGAAACTGACTGCTTGCCTGCAACTCTCACTGTTCATACCCCGAGATGCCAGAGTAGAGCCAAGGTTTGCCAACGCTTCGTACAAAAACTCGATTTTACGCTCTTGGGCTGAATATGAAAAGCAGCCTTGGAAACCCAGCTTGCTGCTCCTCTCTCGGTGGTGGTGACAGGAAAGGATGGTGGCTGCCCCTGCCATGGCAGCAGCACAGGCAGTGGGGCTGTGTGCCCCTGCCTGGCCACCTGTAGGCAAGATGTAGGCAATTATTTCCTTTGTCTGCACTGCGGACACTTACATATGCTCATCTGTAAAAGGTCTGAATGCTCAGGTTGTATTGCAGTTTGCAATGTCTTGTTCAATCCCCACAAACGGACTGGGAGCATTTTTGGTTTTGTTCATGGGCACACGTCTGTAGCAAAAAAAAAACCACAGAATATCCTGAGCTGGAAGCGACCATTGAATCTACCATAAAAAAAAGCATTAAAAAAAAAGAAAAAAAAAGGACAAAAAGCCCCCACGGCCCAGGATACAGGTGCTGAAGCTCTCATTAAGGGAAATATCCATCTACTAGAAATTATTTTTTTCTCCGAAGTTATAACGCAAGCCAAATCTTGTAAGAGCTGCCAAGCGAGAACAAGTTCAACTCAGCTTGACTTCATTCACATAAAACCCCCTCCTTCCTGCTCATTTACAAAAGAATTAGGCAGGAACAATTGAGAAAAAAAAAACATCTCGCTCATCTCTGCACAGAAAAACTGGCTCGAAGAGAAGGGAAAGTCGACGCTCAGGCAGCTACAGCACGACCCCATCCCATCTCACGTGGAAATTCTCCTTTTACCTGGCATTCTTTTTGGCATTTTTTTCTGCTTTCCGAATGGGTCCTGTGGCTAGTTGTACGTCACCAAGCACCTGCAACGCGCGACTTTACCGCTTTTGAAAAATCTTTGATTTTTTGGCTAATTCCCAAGTCTGCTTCCAAGGCAGGTCAGAGAGAAAGGAAACAGGCAGGACTGAAATCAGTCGGTAAAATCATTCCGAGACTGTCTGCATCAGCCTTGCTTGGGCTCAAAGTTGATTCTAAATAATCAAAGTTAATCTTTTTTATCTGTATATTTACTAATGGCCAAAAGACAAGAACGAGTTTACTCATGTATGAATAAAACAAACCAGCGAGGTCTGAACTTACCACAAACAGAACATTTACAAGCCTATAATGGTAAGAAAATGCGCTCTTTTTTAACCTAAAATTGTCTGAGCAGAGGACTGAAATAAGGTACTTGACAAGAGATTATTTCACGGACACTCACACCAGCAGCAGAGAGCACCTTGGGCTCTTTGAGAATCCAGTTTATTGCAAGGTTCCACTGCAGCGGTACATGGAAGGTCCCAATGATATCTTCAAAGCATCAGTTTAAAGGAGATCAATAGATATTGCCTCTGATTTTTCTACGTGGGTTCCTGTGGTGCCTGGGAGCACCAAGACCCCCTGAACAGGTCAGAACTCTGCAACGTCAGGGGCGGAAAAAACAAAGACAGCGACAAGACAGCAAGCTTAAGACAAGAATTATATCCCGGGATTTATCTGATGTCTACCTTAGTGCACAGGAGAGAATGAAAGCAGCATTGATCTCATCAGTGCCCATCAGCACATTAATCTGAGATCACACAGCGGTTACGGGAACTCGCAGTAATTCACGTCTCAGTGTGTTCAGCCCTCAGTTACTCAAAGTCAAATCTTGCTGACTTCCTAATATCACTTTTTTTTTTTTTGCTCTTCGTGGCAGCTTTTCCTTTCCAAAGATTAGCAGCTACTATTTTTTAAAAGATAAAGGGGTTTAATAAAAAGCAGGCAGCTTCCAGGAGGAGGTACTTTAGGAGCAGCCCCATGCAAGGACGCCTAAAAAAGCACCAATTGTTCCCGTCGGTAACGCAGACGATGCCGAAGAGCTGCAAGGATGGGGAAAGGGTGCTTGAGAAGATGCGGCCGCCAGAACCGTATGACTTCAGGTGCCGTCTTCATTGCTAAAAAGGCATTCAGGAGACTTTCAGGGTGTAATCATCATAAGAGAGCCATAAAATTAGGATTACCGTGCAACAGGCACACAGCAGCAACTACGCGCGTGGCGTTACCTGCAACAACCACTAGAGCAGACCCATTCTGAGCACAAGTATCGCTGCTGATCTAGCGGGCATTAAAAAGTAACTGCTCGAGGGCAGCAATTTTACCGTCAGGAAAAAAAACAACACAAGGGAAATGGAAATACTTCAGCCCTTAAACCAGAAACGGTGTTTTCCAGAGAGTACTATTAAACAGTTTGGGGAAGGGGGATGAGGAGAAGCTCTGCTAGAACTCAACTGTGAAGGTTGAAAGTGTTATCCGTAGGTTAAAATTTTTAGGAAAAAAAAAAGCAACCGAATTTAACATTGATACTGCAAGATGCACTCTGCAAAAATACCAACTCCCCCAAAGGGGAAAGTCCTTGGAAAATGAAAGACGAGTTTGATGGCAAAAAGGGAACAGAAAGGAGAAAGTGAAGTGAATTTATTGCATCAATCTGGAAATGGCGGCTGTTCAGAATTGAATTCAAACCTGCATGACTGAAACCACAGCTCTACATCTTGAATAATATCCCTGCAACAACCCGAATCAGCCCAAGAAGCAACTATTTGCCGTCTAGAAGCAACTATTGTCCATCAACAGCTTTACTCTCCTAGCGCCGGCACAGTTTCGGTGTTACACCAGGCAGAACAGCTGCTCATCGGCTGCAAGTGCAGAAGTCCCACCCAGGAATGTGGGCAATATTCCAGAGTATTTCTTCTCTAGATGAATGCTTGGAAAACAATTGCCAGAAATTGCTCATAAGTTTATGAACGCTTCCAGCACCGGACCAAGCCCACAGAACACCTCCTTTACCCATGGAAGGGGCGGCGGTGTTGGCGGACAGCACGTTGTACGAGGGGCTCCGGACCGTACCTTGGGTTCGTGTTGCCTTTGTGCACCTTCTGGCAGCTCAGCCTTCATCCTCCTGCTCCCAAAACGTGGGTGCTTGGTTCTGTCCCTAGAGCAGCTGAACCAGGGGATCTCAGTGCTTTGGGCTAAAGCACTACTAGAAATGATTTCACAGTACGGGGCTCACATAATCTCTACGAACAATCGCTCATATAAACACCGACTATACAATATTTCATTGCTTTCCTCCCTTCTGCAGTATTTTTTCTCCAGTTTTTAGTGTAATATTTACTTTAAGGTTACCAAACAGGCAGACAAACAACCTCCCAGAGCTACGAGCAAATTCAGCTGGAAGGAATTTAACAAATGCATCCGACAAGGTTTGCAAAAAAAACACCGTTACGTTCATGTTCTGCTTTGTGCAGGTTTTGAGAGATGCTCCGAGAGATGCGAGCGACCTGGTCTACGCACAGAGCAGCACAAAGCGTTAATTACCAGCTGACAAAGTCATCTGCTTCTGTATTCCCCACCACTCCTCAAAGGAAAATCATCTCGAACCTAAACGTAGGCTTCGTGGAAAGCACTGAAAGGTTAAACAAAACCCTCTTCAGTCAAAATGCTTACAACTCTTAAGACAGCGAGCTATAAATTATTAAGTAGCTTGTCTAATTGCTTCATGATGGCATCCAAGGCCTCCATTCCTCCCCACCCCCACGTCCCAAGACGCAATTCCAGCTGGATGCACTTTCAACACAGGCCATTATTCACCAGAGTCCGCTCTAATGTTAAAATGAGGTACCAGAGGTCAGGCTCGCGGCAATAAAACAAAGAGCAGGGTTCCCATGCCCGCAGCACATCCTAAACCGAGCAGCTACATCAGCAAGCTGGCAACTGGAAAACCTAGGAAACCTCATCGATAAGTGATGGAGAAAGGAGCTGGATTACACAGGACCGTCAGATTTTACCCCAAAATTGAGTCGTATTTGGAGAACTGCTCCACTAAACGCCGCTCTGACCCACGTCTGCACATCAGATGCTTAAGCCGACGATTTGGGGACTTCCAGTCAAAGGACAAGAGGAGCGAAAGAGAAATCAACCACCAGTCATTATGAAAAATACATGCAAAGCAGAAAGAACGCGCTGCGGGTTAAAAAAAACCCGTACCCAGTTCATCAGCATGAAGGCTTTGCAGTTCACTGATTTATTAGTTTTTAAACAGCACGGGCAGAGAGAGAACACATTTAACGACTCGGAGTGTGCAAGCACAGTTTGCAGCTCCAACAAAACATTTTTTTTATTTAAAAAAAAGGGTAGTGGCAAGTAACAGCCTTCATAATTTTGAATTATACATTAATAAATCACCCACAGAATATCAAAAGATGTGCGGAGATGTTAACTGCTGAAGTAGGAAGTCTTGGCTTGCAACTCCTTGTCTGAGTTTGCAGCCGTTAAATATTCATTGTTTCCTGCCTAGCGTCTTTAACGCAATTATTTTTCATTAGAGCAAAGTGCAGCTGAATGATTTTAGTGTTCTCTCCCGGGCCCGGCAGCGGGTAATCTGGCAGACTAGATCTGAGCTAGCCTTGGCTTTGCTCAGGCTAGCACTACCGACCAGCGGCTAACAGATTGGCCAGGTGGCCAAAGGATGGATAAATAGGGGAAGAACAAGAGCAGTGGCAGCTCCGTGCCCACCAAAACGGCGGTGAACGTGTCGGGGACAGGAGGGCAGCAGCACGGGGCAGCGAAGAGCACGGCTTTCTCAGGATCGTGATAGGAACTGCAGCTGATGATGGACAGAGCATCCCCTGCTCTCGTCCTCCGACACCGAAGAGCAATCCCAACGGCACCCTAGGGGCTCAGGAAGAGTTAAAATAATCACGTCCTACGGGCTGAAAGCATCTCTTGCCTTTAACTGCTAGGGGAAGGCAAGGGAATAAACAATATCCCTCTTGATTCCTACCTTACTCATGATTACTGAGCCAAACTTTGGCTAGTTGTTCTGGAAATGGACCAAAAACCCCACCTTTTAAGGGAAAGTGACAGGCAGTACAGAAGGACAACAATCAGGGCTGGCTCCCGTGCCTTTCATGGCAAAAAAATAAAAAAAAATAAAAAAATAAATGAGCACACGTAAGGGTTTGTTTTGCTTTGCCATAAAGCGGCAATCGAAACTCAATCTGCGTGCGCCGAGACGCTCTCAGTGCAAAGGTTGACGTGCGATAAATCGTGGCACCCAAAGAGTTTGTCCTTCCTACGGCCCGGCCGTCGAGAGATCCAGGAATGAGATTTTTCCCCGCAGAAGAGCGCGGAGGGAGCAGCAGCCCAGGTCTTGGGATGCAGCAGTGGCAGGGGAAGTGGCCGCAGCACCCTCTCCTGCCCACCTCTTCTTCCCCCAGCGAAGAACTCAATTGTTTCATGAATTGTTTGACACAGGTGAAACGAACCATTAGGAAACATCGGACAACACTTAATTTATCATTTATACAAGGACGAATGCAAATCGTTTTGAGGTTTGGGGTGGTGTGTTTTGTTTTTTGTTTTGTTTTTTTAATTCCCACACCCCTAATTAATATTCATGAGGATAATTCCACAAAGGCAGTCATAAAACGGTGGCAGAGGCAGCCTGAAAATATAGTCGTGCTCCGGCAGAAAGAGGAAATTCTCTCCCCCCCCCCCCCCCCACCGCTCCAAGCCCGAGAGGGGGGATTTAAACCCAAGGCAAACATTGCCCCAACGATGGGTTTTATAATATTTTAATCGAGTTATTCATTACACAAAGATAACGCTGTGGGCAAAGCAGATAACGCCGCACAAAGGCTAAGTTCATTTGTTCTGGACAGGTGGCCAGTCTGCAACCCAGTGCCGGCATCCAAAGCCCGCCCACAATAGCACTAAAGACGATTATGCAAATGCTCCCCATTCCCTGCTATTTTCCCAGGAATGGGAGAAGGGGCTCCGTGTGGAAGAAGCAATTGTTTCCCACTCATGTGGAAAACAAACGGAGAGAAAGAAGGGAGGGAACGTGGATGGGAGATAGCGCCGCGCGCCCTCCCCACCCCGCCCCTCCGCGTGCTCCCCGCTAAACGCCGGGAGGGATCCTGATGGTGCCGCGATTTCCATAGCGGAGCGCGGCCCGCAGGGGTCAGACGCAGAGTTCAGAGCCCAGGAAATGTATTCTTCATTCGACGTTTTCCCTTGTATTCTGCCGCGGGACAAAGCGGTTTAAAGATGGTACCTCTGCTTCGCTTGTAATACATCACGCCAACGTGAATGGCTCGGGCAAGGCAAAGCTGCCTCGGGGGAGCTCGCAAGGGACAAGCAGCCGGCCTTCGAGCTATCCGGGAGCCCCAGTGTGCTCAGGATTTGATGCTCTGCAAGGATTTTTTCCACCTTGTTATCAAGGAGTAGATAAAAAATACGAAATCGAAGCGCGTACTCAAGGTCTTTGCATCAGCCCCGCAGTGATCTTTAATTCGAACCTGTTTTTACTGAAACACAGCACCTTACACCACGGTACGGTACGGACTAGTTTAAGGGTATACAGAATTTCCTTTTAAAAAGCAGGAAAACGCTTCTTACACTTCAAGCAAAAGCCTCAAACCCCTTGGCTTGCACCACTTGCCTGCTCCCCTCCTCTCCCAGCATGCGTGGGCTGCAGGCACCGCTCACAGCCCCGGGCACGACACGACTGCCCCTCTGGTCCTGTGGGGCAGCAGATATATACGGAGCCAGAGCTGCCTTCGTGGCCTGGGACTTGTAACACATCACCCTCGATCTTCAGGGATGGTTTGTATCTGGAGACTTGAAGAGCAATTCCACTTCACATGAAGCAACACAGGCTTTTTCCCGTTCCAGCACCGTAATTTGTAATAATAAAAATAAAAGCTACCTCCTAGCCCGGGATCTTTTAATTTTAAAAGACAGCTTAACAGAACGTCAGGGTTTTTATGCTTCTTTTGGTTTAACCTCCACAACTGCTAGCCCATCAGGCAGTTTCCCAAAGCACACGTGCCCTGCTTCCCCACTTGCTGGGGGTTTGTTTCCATCTCTGATCCCGAGCTCTTCCCCGTGGGGATTACGACAGCTGAGAAGTCTTCATTCATGCCGATCTTCAGCTCACCGGAGTTTCCTGGCAGCTCCTGCCGTTGCTTTAAATTGATAAAATCCTCCAAACATAACTGATATTACTGCTACTTTTCCTCATTCAGCAGGATTTACAAATAGAAGTGCTGAGTGAAGATTTACTCACATGTTCATCATATGTGCGCTGCCTCAGTCGCGTCCCTCCTGCCTGCCTGAAATCACTCCGCGGTGACTTCGACGCTCCTCAGGATTTTTTACTCTTCCTTTTTCCCAAGCTTTCAAGCACTTTGCACTTCCATCAACTCTCCTATTTGCCTCCCTCTTTTTTAGGAAGCTCCCCCAGGATCGGCCTACCTATTGGCTTCTGTGTGCTTTGTAGATCTTCCAAGCATCTTTCAACTCCTCCTTTTTGTTTGTACTCGTTCTCAATTATTACTGTTCTTTCAGCACCAACATCTTCGGTTCCAGTGCCCCACTCCTCTCACCTTGTCATACTCAGGCTCAGGCTTCTCTCACCATTCTTCCCTACCCGCGAAGGGTATTTCCATTTTCAACACCAGCAAACTCTGATCTTCACTTTTCTTTTTTTCTTCTTTTCTTCCCCCCTCCAACTTCTAACACTTTCCAGCTCAGCAGCTCCTCATTCTTCACCCACCTCTATTGCTTTGTCTTGGCCTGCTAACACAAAACTTGAGCAGCCGTTCCTATAATCTCATTTTTTATGCTGTTCCACAGCTCTTCACCATTCATTTCTTCTTTCACCAGAGACAAAATTCCTCCCCCCGAACCTCTTTGTTTCCTTTCCTGTATCTGGCTCTTCCCATCTGTGCTTATCGTAGATCTTCGTTCTTGACACTTTTTTGGGTTGCTCCTCGCTTTGCCGATGCCAGCACCGACTTTAGCTCAGGAGGTAATTCTGGGAGAGAGGAAGCCTTCGACAGCCTCAGGAACATGCCCTGATTTACCGCGAGCTCTGCCCGCAGTTATCAATTATTCCTCGCCTTCCCATGCAACTGACTGAGTCTTTAGAGGATAGGAATTATTTGGGGACTGTAAATAATCAGGAACTTCAGAGAGTCATAAAAAGGTGAGCACAAGTACGGCTAAGACATATATCACATTTCATATTTTCATTCAATCACACCTTGAGGCCATATTGGTGTTGTTCTGGGGCTTATTTCTACATATTAGAGAGATTTTTGCATACCAGCTCTAAGTACATGACTGGACGTAACAAGAGTCCTGGTCTATCCTTCATTTAGTAGATTTTATGCATTATTACTCGTCTTTTTTCTAGGAATACAAAAATACGTAGACAAAGGGACAAGCATTTAGAATAACCGGACCACGCTTGGGGCATCCCAGCAGATCAGGCTCTCAACGCCGCCGCTTTCTCCCAAAAATAGTAGAAAAGAGTACACTTAAAAATAGGAAAGGTAGCACTAATAGGGATTTTAACAATTTCTTGTTTCAAACGAGATCGAAATAGCCACTTTTCTGACTCGCATCGTTATGCACACACCTGAGAGAAAGCACCTTTAGCCCATTTTTAGGCACACAAAAAACCTTACGATTAATTTGGTATATGATTAAAATGCGCTTGTCAACTCGTTGTTTCTCTGCAGGCCTCCAGCCCACTATTTTCTGTCCAACTATACCGATAGTGGCACCAGTCATTACTCAAAGGTTTCTGCTGCAGACCAAAGTCCTGGTAAATAACAGCTTTGGAGCCATTGCAAGATGAGTCATGTTTGAGTTTCCACCCGTTACAGGTAACTCAGCTCATTCGTTCTTAAAATATTTTTGCTCCTCGGGTATTATCTGGAGTCGGGTAGAGAAAATTCTTCGCTACAAGCCGTAGGGAGAAGAGGAGAAAGAAATTCATTGTAAATAATCAGCTGCTCCTGGGAGACAGAGACATTGCAGTGTGCCAAGTCAAATTAATCCCAGACACAAAGATCTGAATAAAGCTTTAAAGCTGAGATAAAGCAGGGAAATTAAATAGATCACTTAGAGAAATAAAACTAACCTCATTCGGTACTGTATTTTACACACTGGCCAATGTGTGCCTAAAATCCCAAGTTTCTGCAAAGGAAAACGCTCTTCACATGAATGCCCGAAGGCGAAAAGAAGAGAGCACTGTATATCGAGACCGGAGAATGCAGATGGGCTTTCTGAAGTCTTGTTTTAAGCAAATGCATCAAGCACAAATTTCTCATAAGAAAAGCCAACAAAATCTGGTTTTGAAAGATCTGAAATAGAATCAGAACCAAAGCGAAGTGCATTCATATTGAAATCAGCATTGCCAGATAATAGATTTTAGAAGAACCACTTCTATTTAGCCTCCAGCGAGCTTCAAATTTGCAGTCTGGTCTCATCTCTCCACTCAAGCCTTTCTTTATCACATTTTCATTTTGACTCCTTGGTCTTTAAATAAACGCTGTGTTTCTCAACACAATATGTCAAACTCGGCCCTGACGGAACTTAATTAACTTCTGCAGGGGTGCGTCATTAGAAAACATTTAGATTTTGTTGCAGAGTGCTTTACAAACACAGAAGAAAACAGATTTCCTACCTAGAAGCACTTCCACCACAAATAAACCAGCAATAACTGGGGGAAGCATAATTAATTGCAAACAGGAAGGTGTCGAAGTCGGGCTGTGTGCTGGGGGCGCAGAACGGTGGCCACTGAAGGCTAAAAAAAAACAGTCAATAAATTGAGGAAAGCGAAGAAAAAAAAACAGAGGCAAGTTAACAGGCAAGGGCATGACACTTCAGAGCCTCGCAAACAAGGAGCTTAACTGTAATGCGGTAAAGGACAGAAAAACACTCGTGCTCGGAACAAAGAAAGTAGAGGAATCTGTCTATATTCCCGTGGGATGACTCGAACAAAAACTGTCTTTCCTTTCAGTTGCTAAATTAGCAGTAAGATGTTAGTACTTAAGATGACTTGAGAAAGACATTTCTGGCAACGATAAAGGGGGAAAAAAATGAATCGAAACATATGTGAAATATGAAAAAAACGATCACTGGAAGATGATACCTCACTGCTTTCCAAATTAAAATCTGATCTGTTTGAGAAACAGGAGGAAGAGCAGATTTGGGAATTAGAAGCACAGGCAGGGATGGTTAGAGGCAGGGCAGACCTACCTAAGCTGGGCTGAAATCACGAGGCGTGGAGCCAAGGAGGGCTCGCTGGCAGCAGGCGCTCACGCTCGGAGGCACTCAGCTCATGGCCACGCACACCCAGGGGGGCTGCAAACTGCGTCGGCTGCGGGGAAGCTTTCAGACACATCACACACCACGAAAACCACGAGCAGAGCGCGGCCACCTGAACGCATGTGTACAGACATAAAGCAGCCTCAGCAACAGGACACGAGGCACTTGATGAGGCCACGTGGAAGCCGGCGTGATTAAAACAAAGTTCTGGTATCGTGGTATTTATGCAAATGAGGGGCAATTAATGGGACTAAATTACTTCTCACCTTCAAACGATTTCCTAAAGCCAGCCGTGATTTTTTTCCCTTTTCTTTTTGGATCCCCTTCTTGTGCTAACGTGGCCTGCTGTGAAATTTGGTCGCAACGGGGCGCGAGATGAGGAAGGGGCCATGCATGAGGCCATCTCCCCCTGGTAGCCTCTCCACGGGATGAGTACCGGTGCTGCTGCATCTGTAGATTAAACACCTGCATCCTCAAGATGCAAGCTCGTACGTCTTCCAGACAGCCCGACAAGAAGCAGCGGCGGTTCCGCGATCGGGTTTTCATTGCCCGCTCCCCAAACGGGGAAATTTCTGGGCACCTACCTGGCCAAATGATATTTAATTAAAAGCTACTACTCCACTTTTGATCCTTTTGTAACTTGGTTACAGGCCCAACTGACCATTTGTGTGGTGAAAGAAATTTACTAAGAAACCAGTTTTCTGTTGTGTTTACGAAGGCGGGGACAGAATAATTTTGATTGTAGAGACAGCTGGCAGCGTAGTTTGCTTAAAAAGACCCAGAGAGGTAAAATACATAAAATGTTGAGACAGAAAATGCCCCAAGTTGATGAAATATCATGTACATTAATACTACATGAGTTCAATTCCTTTCAGTTTCCCATTTGGCAAACCAACGAGCTGTCTTCGGCAGAGATGCTTTCCTCACAAAATACCTCAATAATCCCAAACCCGTTGACTCCAGCACTGATGCCTGATGTCGGGAAGAAGAAAAAAGGTATCTTTGATTAAAACTACATCTTCTGCACTCAAAGAAGGCTGATTAGACAAACCTAGGACGGAGATGCACACCAATGAAGCGTAGAAACATTACTGAGAAACCAAGGGATGCTGCGTAAAGCACTATTTTTTTTTATTTTGAGGATGGTTTTACGTTGCTCAAATGGTAGGAAAACCTCTCTGAACCTCTCAGTAGCCTCTGGCCATGGTTTTAAACACCTGCAATCAAATCTTAACCACAGGGAACTGATTACTAACCTTCCTGATGACCTCCGCACTGATAACCCAGGCCGCGTAACCGCCCGCAGAAAACTCGCTCCTGACATCCTTCAGTACAGCAGCCGCAAGTTATTGAAGACAACTGATGACTTTTCCCTAAACTGGTAAGACAAAGTGAATTTCAACATCAGAAGCCTTTACGAGTAAACTAAGAGAACTGGTACGGGTGATACCCTCGGAAGAGCTGACTTCAATCAGCCCCAAATAAAGCAGAACAGGCAATACTACGTGACGCATGGCAGAACCACCTCAGATGTTCTCCCATTTTTATATCAACAAGAAGTGAGAAACCTCTACGTAAGTAACCAGTCTGATAATGAAAAGTAATACTTGCTTCCCAGTGTCAGCTGGGTTAGTCTAAATTGTCCCTACACCTTTACTGGAAGATGCTTTTGTTTTTAAACACTTAACGCTGCAGATAATATTAAGAAATCTTCATGATTTCCCTCATTTTTCTGACTTCACATAAGATTATCAGACTACCACTCTGTTTCTATATATTGCTAATACCTTCTCACACAAGATATAAGTGGTTGGAATAGGATGTATTCCTGCATCCCCCGGGGCACAGCACCCATGCCGACACCGCCAACCAGCCCGACTGCACCCGTGCTCACACCGAGCCTGAATTCCGTCGATGCTTCCTCAGCACGTCCTGATCCTGCCACGAATCATCAAGCATTTCATGGTCCTGAACCCAGATACACTGTAAGAGTAATCAGGGAGAAACTGTGTTGAATACTACATTAGGAAATGTAGTAATGGAAGAGTAAATCTCTTTTCATTCCTGTTTCGTATAACCCTGCGAGGCTTGGAGTTCGTGTAACTTCCACAGCTTGCTCAGTCTAAAAGACTTTAGTACAGAACCTCTAATCACTGCTCCGTGCAATTTTAGTAAACTGCAGAGTATATAATTTACTTTTAACTGCAGCCTGTGATTCAAATTTAGCTACCTTTAATACCCTAATCTTGAAGTTAAGCTTCGCTTCAGCTCTGTGGCTTACTGAAAAGACCAAAAATATCAGGAACTGAAACAATATTTCGGGTTGTTTTCAACATTTCTACCTTACAAGCTCTTTGCCTAGCCTCTTCCTAATGTCCAAGATGTACAGAAAAAAAATGAAGAGAAGCAAGCCATGCAACCTTACAAAGCCAGGAACAAGATAGAAGTTTGTGGGGTGGTTTTGTTTCGGTTTTCTTGGGGGAGTTGGTTTGTTCTGTTCAATTGCTTCAAGATTCAAGAGCTGAAGCCACAACCCTTCTCTCACGGGTTTCTCACCGGAGATGTCGAAACAAAGCAAGCAGCCTAGCAGAAGTGAAGGTCGCAGTAAAATAGATAAGCGATGGCACGGTACAAAACACGGGGACAGAAGGTCTGGATGAGGACAGGACTTTGTGCAGGGACCGCCTGCTATGAACGGCCTGCAGAAGGACAGGAGCAATGAGCCGACATCTGCCGATGGTGGTAACGCAGAGATTAAAGATGAGGGCTGCTATCAGGAACTGGAAAGGGGTTCAGTGGCTCTGCATCACCTGATAACGAAGTGGAGATGAAATTCAGTATAAATAAACAGATGCAATGAAAAAACCCACTGCAGTCGTCTCCTGTGAGAATTGCTTGATGGACTGTTTCCATGCAGGGTCAAGATCTCGGGGTCACAGTAAATAGGATCATAATAAATATCAATGTCCGTTCACTGTCAAAAAAAAAAACCGCCCCAAAATAAAACATAGGATTAAAAATAAAAACAACCACCACCAAGCCAGCAATGGAGAACACAGAGATTATTGCTGTGACACTGCAGAAAGAGATGGAGCTCCAGCTCAAACTCTGTGTGCTGGCGTGGTCTTTCCTTTTTCCTCTTTTGTAAGAAAGAGGGAAGAGTTGGAGAAGATGGAGCAAGGATGGAAACAAATGTCTGAAGGACAACCAGGCTGGGCCAGGGCAGGTTCACACTGGACATTAGGGAAAATTTCTTTTCTGTGAGGGTCATTAGGCACTGGAACAGGCTTCCTAGAGAGGTGGTTGACGTCCCGTGTCTGCCCGGGTTTAGGAGGCATTTGGATAATGCTCTTAATGGTGTGGTTTGACTTTGGGTCATTCCCAAAGCAGTCTGACAGTTGGACTCGATGACCTGTGGAGGTCTTTTCCAACTGAAACTATCCTATAGTTTACTCTACTATCCTATAGTATACATCCAGTGCATCAGTTCAGAGAGCCTGGACTTTTTGGACGTGGACTTGTCACCAACATGGTGACAACTGATAGAAATTCGCTGTTCTTGCTTTCTCCAGTACACTGAATGTATCTGAAGAAACCAGCAGAAGTCAGGTTCAAAGTAAAAGCCCCATGAGCCAGGCTGTACTAACACCAGAACATCGCTGAATTTTTGATGTTCCACCCAAATGACAAATCTTCTTTTCACATGGACCCCTCAGCAAGGTCATACCCTAAGAAAGAAAGTTAATGGGGAAAAAATGGCAGTATCTCAGAGTCGCTGGATGTCAGGACCTGCCCAAAGCTAACGTACGGACTACGATGCATGTCCTTAAAGGATGGCCAAAAAAAAGGTAAGATAGGAATGTACACGGGAGTCTAAAGCAAAGAAGCCTGAATCTCCCCACCAGGATTGCTGGCATGGCTAGAGGTTCTCTGTATATCACAGTTTTCATCAAGGCTTATCCTCCCATCATCCTCCACCTGTCAAAAGGAACTGAGGTGACATCGCTATCGTGATAGCTGATGCTGTTATTGTCCCTTCCTACAGATGTTCAAATAGGCAATCAAAAAGGGTTTTGCTTTGTTGATACTCAAACTTCTTCCACTGTATCAGTTAGAGCAAAAGGAGCTCAAGAGAAAGAAAAGGCAGGAAAAGCCAGAACCAAAATGTTCATCTTCGCTCTAGGTTTTGCAAAGCAGTCTCCACATACAGCTAGTTAAGCACCACGATTTCTTCTTGCAATCAAGCCTTTTTATTTTTCTCTAGAGTCTACTGCAAGAACAGAATCGCACGGTGCTTCTCCACGACCAGCCGAAGAGAGTAACGCAGGAACGTAAGGCGATGCAATGAACAGAGACCATGTCAAAAGGAAGGGTGTGAATGCCAGGAATGAATTCTGCACCCTACTGATGAAGACATCGGCTATGCTAGCAGCCGGCAATCTTCCCTTCAAATTGTTCTTTGAAGATCTCCCCCTCCAAATTATGGTTCTTAAAACTGCAAAAATATCCTCGTTGGTACATGAAGTCTTGCACTGCTGGTGCAGAGCAAAAATGCTCATCTCGAAACATCACGGTAGCAGAACAATTCATTTAAGCAGCAAAACAATAACAAAATAATAAAAAAGAGGCCAAACTTAAAACTCTGCAAGCTACACTAAAACACATTCCATTGTTGCACAGTAGGTTAAGCAGATGGATGTCTGATTCCATTTAACGTTTTGTAGGACAAAGGTAATTTTATTTTTACTAAAATCCTTGAAAATAATGACAAGGACAGCTGAACTCCCCACATCTTCAAAACCTTTGAGAGATGTATTTAAATCCACTTTTTAACAAGCAACAAAGCTTACAGTCCATGCAAAATATTGGAGATCTTTGTGCAACCTCAATTCCACAGTTTGCTAACTCTAGAAAGCCGAGTTCAAAGCACAAAAAAAGCATTTCCTTATTTCTTGAAGCTAGGTATGCACCAAATTAGCCAAGCAGACATGTTTGTGAGAAAACTTACCAGTCAGAACCTTCAATCAATCCTTAAAGTCTCCTGAGCTACTTGAAAGAGTGACATCAATATGGCAAAGCTCATTTATTCGACTATTAAGTTTCTAATAGTCTAGTTGTTTTGAAATAAACCCATAGAATGGTTGAGGTTGGAAGGGACCTCAACAGAATGGAAGGGAAGGGACCTCTGGAGATCATCTGGTCCAACCCCGGTCCTAACAGGAATCCATGAAGCCTCAGAAATGTACTTCTTTGTTCCTAGAAATAACTTCCAAAAGGGGCCATGTAAAAACAACTTGAGGACGGTCAGCTCGGAGAGACAGAAGGGAAGAGGAGAGGAGAGAGCCCAACTTGCATCACTAAAACCCCCTCGTGTAAAAAATAAACAAACAAACCATGGTTCTTATATTTTATTCATATGCAATTATTGCTACAAAAGAAAGGAAATGAGCTTTCAAGTCAATAAGCTTTACTTCTTTGTTATTTAGAGGAAGAGCAGATGGATTTTTACTCCAGTTAATCAATATGCTGTACGTTTTTTGTTCCGTTTCTATGATAAAACCTACCTCCACCGGAGTCAGCGATAAACATTAGTAAAAAAAACACCATCACAACATTATCTGCAAAGCATGGCTGCCTGCTGCAGCTGGGCGAGGCAGTTGAGTAATTCCTGAACACGTCTTCCCAAGGAAAGTTGGTTGAACCATTGGTGTCTTGAGAGAAACCAGAAGGGTTCCTCCAAGAAACACTATTTTGGCTTCGTAAATTGCGTGAGGGATCTCACATAACATCAAATTCCCAGCCATGGGTACATGGTTGCAAAGAAAAATGTAGCAATGTAGTTTTAGCAATGGCTTAGTTTTTGTTAAAGCTCTTTCTAAGAGCTCACGGTGCAGTCCTCATCCTGAAGTTTTCTTCATGAGACTTTCCAGAAGTCGTCTGTACCTAGATTCAAACTTCTTGCGTGGTTTTTATCGGGGCTGGGGTTGCTGTGTGAGTTTGGGTGGTTTTGCTTTTGGTACGGAGACCAATCTAACATGCTATCGTCTACCAGAATGATCAGAAAGAAACATTTGGATGGATTTCAGCTCTTTCTGTCTCCACACAGCCCCATGTAAGTGAGAGCAAGGGTTAAGCGGGTGACGAAGAGTTCTTCGTGCTAACGCTAGGTCAACGTGATGGAACAAAACAGAAAGCTGCGTTTAAAGGAACTTTTGATCTTTGATCCCCACGTCCATTTCGGCACCTTCCCTTCCCCAACAGTCGGGCAACAACCTTTGTTTTCTGCCTCCGAGGAACCTCTGCCGGAGTCCGTCATGGTGGCAAGCCTGGCAGGCCCAGAGAACTCAGGCAGAACACTGCAGGGGCAATTGTAGGGAATCTGATAATATCTATACATTTAAAAGCTATTTCTAAAAAGGTAGATACGGTCTTAGCCTTCTTGTCCAGAATATGGCACTTCTATGAACACAGAGAAGTAATTTCTTCACCCATCTAACTCCCATTTGCTGGAGGGCATTCCTACGGATGCTTTAAGTTACCCGAACAAAAATTATCAGGAAAAAACTACCAAAAACCCACCACCAGACAGAAAATGTCTTTCAAGACGCTACTATGAACGGAATAAAAAATAATTTGATAGGAAAAGCTTCACACTCAACTATTTGGACAGACAATCAAAAAGCAAACACAGATGTATTTGACACCCTGACCAGAAATCAATCCAGGAAACCCAGTGGCTCGCAAATTTCACATCTCGAAAAAATGTGACCGGCCCTTTTGTTTTTTTATTTTTAAAATTACCCCTTTAGGAGTTGGGAAGGTAAAAATAAAAAAGCTTTGAGTCGTATTTGTACACAGTCAGAGCTAAGAAAACCAGGGCTGAGACTTTTTTTTCTTCCATAAATCTGCAAGCCTGAACTTCCTCCCACTCAATCAGCTTCTGTTTGCAACCAGCATGAAATATGCTTTTCTTCTTGTTGAAAATATGGCAGACTACCCTTTAAACTGCAAAAAAAAACCAGTGGATTAAGTGTACTGCTGGTAGAATGAAGGGCAGGATGAGTATCCGCCCAGCAGAAAACACAGAATAACGTCTGAAAAACTGAGAAGGGGATAGGAGGAATAAATGAGCGTAATCACCAAAATAACGTTGGCGTTTTATAAATATAAATTCAAATTAAGGTTAAAGATTTGTTCCTGCACTGTCTTCATACTACATTTCTATTTAGTGCATGACGCCCACGTTTACCGTGTTTTACTGATGCTGATGACACTAATTTACTGCTCAATACCTCAGCACTTGTGCTCAATGTAACAGAAGTAGTTACATACAGTGAAATTTCCCAATATAAAGCTTATCACAGACCAATTTTTTCATGAATAAAATGGAAAATATTGAAAAAAAAAAACACCTTCCAGTTTCCCAAGTACGGCAGGCCGTCTGCAGCTAACGGGATACAAACCAGTGAATGCTACAAAACACAGATAGGTAGCAACAATTTTAAGAGAGCTAAGAAAATAATCCAACCCATTTTCGCTGAAATTGCAAGAAACTAAAACCACACTAGGCTTTCACTCCTTCGTCCTCGTAATTAGGAGATCCATTTGCAGATAGGAGTTTTATGTCATTAGGATGGATGCCATAGCACAAATTTCTCTTCCATGTTGACTTCAGTTTCGTACCGCACTTCAAGCACATGCTGAAATCCATCCCAGTATCGTTATTATTTGTTATAGCTAAGGCAACTGAAAGGTTCTTTTGCCTGCCCCAATTCCACAACTGGGTTAAAACCTTTCACCTAGGCAGCAAACTGCTGCTATGAACGTCAGCGAGCGCTGCCAGCACCGCCTCGGGGGGTTCTGTTTTACCGCAGGTGCCGGCCCTGCCAACGATGCCACCCGGAGATCCAAACTACACGGACGGTGGAAGAGAAACCAGAAGCACTCGGGCAGGATGCTTTCCAGCGGTGTTTCCTAAGCCGTGACCCACAGAAGAGGCTCAACACCTATAGGGGCTGTATAGCACGCCACGTATTTCCGCACCATCCCCAAAAACCCCCTAGCCATTTATTCCTATCGTTGCCGGAGCAGTAAGAGGTACAAAGAGCAGCAAGAGGTACAAAGAGCAGCAGGCACTCACTCGCCCAGATCGTACGGACAAGACTTTGCTGCTAGCACGTCTGTCAGCTTAGCAGCACATCTTTTCTGCCTCTGCAGCTGCCATTTGGACTCCCCTCCTGCATTGGCCTGAGCAACCTTACATTTCCTTTCTCCCTCCTCTTTCTCGGGAGGGCTGGTCGATAAAAGGCCTTTTATCTGGATAAAACTGAACAAGTCAGCCACTGTATATGCAGGGTCTTCTACTGAATAATCATTTACGGTAGATTTGACTTAAACATTCTCTCTCTGTGTTGTTTTTTTTAAAGCTGTCAACACATTCTGGTTTGTGCAGGTCTGAAAGCATGACTTCCAGGGCTGCGAAGGGGAAGAAGGGAGCATAGATTTTAAAAATAGTTAAGAACACGCTTACTGTACCCTTTAAAGTAACCCTCGGTCTAAGACAAACAGCTGTAGCAGCCAAAAATTCCGCCCAGTTTACCTTACATCCATCTAACAAACCGCTCGGCGTCAAACAGAAAATCTGGATCACTGGGTCAGGGACAGCTCTCGAACAGAAAGGATGAAAGGTGCCTCCTGCAGACACATACCCAAATATCGTGCCAACACGCAGACAAGTTAACGTATGTTTGCTGTTGTAGAGTGGGTTAAAGGAGCTCTGAGTTATTTTTGTTGTTGTTGCTCACCAATGCAGGCCGTACCCTCAGGAAAGTTAAGGCAATGTGAGCTGAGAGATACCAAAAGTCCAACTGCTCTGAGATTTCACCACCTAAAATACACGGAGCGATAAAAATTAGATAGACGTGCCCCCCCCAAATCCTCTAGTTACTATCTAGAAGGTGGAATCAGACATTCAGCCCTGCAGAAGAAAGGGATAACTCCTATAAACCACCTTCGTACAAGCACGTGGAAGCTAGCTGAGCATCAGAAGAAACAACCCGCTGAACGAGCTAGCCAAACCTGAGGATAAAATGAAGAGTGGAGCTCCGCATACCTCTATTTCTGCGTGGATTCTATTTTTAAATAAAACAATTCTTTTCAAAAAAAAAAAAAAAAAACATTTTCGTTTCAGTTGCGCTCTCCGGAGTACCGTTCTCATTTAATTTGGCGATTGCTGCTGCCCTTAAATTAGGGCCTTTCAGCTGTAGTGGAGAAGAGGCTCATTAGGTAAAAAAGCAGCGTTATGTTGCAATACAAAAGATTGCTGTTTTTTTTTTTTTCTTTTAATTGATGGTTTCAGAACAAACCCAGGGCTGCTGGAGAAAGCGCGTAAACGCAAATACAAGAGAAAAGAGAGTTAAAAGACAAATGGCTTCTGCCTTGTTTACGGTGTGCTAAAATATGGAGGAAAGGATGATGAGGAGCGATGCTCGGGCTCCAAATATTTACCTCTCAATACACATTCGCAGAAGGGACGAGGTTGGAAGGGACCTCTGAAGATCACCAGCCTAGTCCATTTGCCTTGACAGCTTACACATCTTCACACAGGAGTCTCGGGTGCATTTCCCAGCCCCGAGGAAAAGTGACACCATCCCAAAAGCTGACAACAAGGGCAGGAGGAGAACAAAGCGCTGGAAGGACGGTGCGGCCCTTGCCGGGGAAATGTGAAAAAGGTGGGGGCAAGAGGCCGGGGCTCTCAAGCAGTCGTGAGGACGAGGATGTTTTTCACACCACGGGGTGCTGAATGCTGAACAGGGGCTCAAAGGCTTGGGAAGGAAAGAGAAGGGGGGCCGAGCAGCCTCGCTGAACCTTCATGGGCAAGACATTGGACCAGATGACCTCCAGCCATCTCTCCCACCCCAAATTATCCCGATTCTAAAAGCAGGAGTAGGAACACAGAGCAGAGTTCAGCCTCCTTCATCCCTCAGCCTCCTTCGTCCCCATCAGCAGCTTCCTCTCTACACACGTGGCCCCCACACGTTGTTCCAATGCATGTTGGCTCATTTCCCCTCATCTTTTACCCCACTCCAGCCACGTCCTCTTAGCGCACCCCAGGTACATCACAGGGATAATCCTAGGAAGCAGGAATTAGCTTTTGATCGAGGAAGGACACGAGACCGGGATGAAACAACAGGCTGCTAAAATGAGGTTGCAATGATCCATCTGGCATCCATCCATCTTGCAGGTAGTCCAAAATATCCCACTCCCCCCTCAAGTCATCCCAAGAGGTAACAGAAATACGGACAAAGCATTGGCATCAGGGGGAGACAAACCCAGACTCAGATAAGCGAGGCGAGCAGGCGGTGCCTGGGGTAAGAAAGCCAGGAAAGAGGGAAAAGGCCCTCAACACCCAGCGAGACGGTGCGGGACAGGAGTGAAAGGGCTGTGAAGACACGCATGAAAAATGAAGGCAGTATAATAAAGGATTCGGGCTCCTGTTGGATCCTAGAGGATTTTAGGAGAGACCTGTGACTCAGTGCAGGTACCGCTACGACTCCGGAGGCTCAAAGTTTCCACTCGGTTTATTTTTAAAGCTCGGAGCTGGGCCTAGCCTGCCCTCTTAAATCACAGGAAAGAGCGCGGCAGATACGGGGAAGGGTGACTGCTCGGGCTGAACGCGTTAAAAAAAGAAATTGTGCTTCTTGGGGAATTTGAGAAAAAAAAAAGCCGAAATGCTAATGCCGTTCGGGAAAAGAGAGACACACACAACCTACAGTCCAGAGAACAGCGATGCTCACAGAAGCAGCACACAGATGACTCCCCGGGCTGAGAGGCACACTGCCTGCTTCACTAAGACGTGGAGACGGAGTCGAAAGGAGCAGCTTTTGAGAACGCAGTTTTTCATCTGGATGCGAAGCATTTGCACGTCTCGGAATTCCAGGCGGTGGGAGCTTACGAGGGCAGGAATTGGAAAGAAAAATAACTGCTAAAAGCAAGCTCAGAGAAAGCTGCCTGCAGCAGTTCAGCAAAAAAATGTAGTTTCTTTATGAAGGGCTTGCTTTGTGGAAACAGCGTAATTCTACGCTTAACAACCCCTTTATGAGGAACTTGATGTTTTCACTGAAAATAAAAGCTGACAGTCCACCTCTGTTCTTAGAGAAATATTGGTGTAACTTGAGGAATTCCACAAAACCCCGCAGAAGATAGCCTGTTTTTTTACAAAGCCTGCCTTTCGGAATTATTTTTTTAAATGGACAAATATTTCGGAATAATACGTTTTAAATTTTCACCCAGCGGCGAGACAAATCCTCGAGCCGCTACCTGACTTTGTCCCCCGCCCTCTAAGTGCTGACGTGCAGCTCTTGGAGAAGAAAAAAGAGTGACTACCCGAGAAATCTCCGTAAGGACAGAAGGGCAGCCATAATATCGTTGGGAACGTCACACGCAGGCCCTTTGTTAGATGCCAAGTATATTAAACGTTAAACGGGCCTTTAATATAGACAATCCTAAAGAGCTGCTTGTTTGGCAGCAAAAAGGGAAGCGTGCACTAAGAGGCTGGGCTGTGACAACAGCAGAATAGCATCGATAATCCCATTATAACACCTGATTTGTCAAACTTGTCTCTACAAGTTATTCTAACATTCACCACGGTGCTCGTAACCATTGATGAAACGGAGCAGGCCACTTCTTTGTAGAGGGCCCGGCCGCTGATTCTCCATGCTTCGTTGGAAAGAATGGCTTGAATAGCTACCGAGTCTTACACTTCATCTTCTCCAACCTCTTCCTGATGCTCTGTTGTTTCCAACGGTGCTCGGCTACAGGAGGAGCCGACAGAGGTGGCACGGAGCAGGTGCTGTCCTTCTGGACCCAGCAAGTCCCGCTGCCGCGCAACGCAGCACCGCGGCTCCGTAGACCTGAGCAGGTCACCGGCACGTGTGAGCTCCAGCCCAGGCAGCGGCCACAAAGTCATAGCATGGTTTGGGACCTCAAGGATCATCCGTCATGGAAGGGACCTCGAGGATCATCCAGTTCCAACCCCTACCACGGGCAGGGATGTCAACCACTAGATCAGGTTGGCCAAGGCTCCAGCCAACCTGGCCTTGAACACCTCCAGGGATGGGGCATCCACAGCTTCGCCAGGCAACCTGTGCCAGTGCCTCACCACCCTCTGAGCGAAGAACTTCCTCCTAACCTCTAAATTTAAATCTCCCCTCTTTTAGTTTAAAACCATTCCCCCTTGTCCTGCCGTGATCTGAGCAAAGAGTCGCTCTCCATCTTTTTTTTAAGTCCCCTTCAAGTCCTGAAAAGCCTCAATAAGGTCATCCTGGAGCCTTCTCTTCTCCAGGCTGAGCATCCCCAGCCTTTCTTCATAGGAGAGGTGTTCCGGCCCTCTGAGCATCTTCGTGGCCCTCCTCTGGACCCACTCCAACAGAAAACATCCTTCAGCAACAGGTAGCATGTCGGGAAAGAAACAGGGTTTCCTCTTAATTTTGCATCCGGACTGAGTGAATCCAAGGCACTATTAGAGGCCTCCATGAATAATCCAGAAGAAATATCATAAACTAAATGATGGCACGGAATAAAAAACGACTTTTTTGGGTCAAGGAGATGCTTCAAAAATACTTTTTCCCCTGATAGAGAATGTTCCTCCAGCAAAATGATCTGGGAGCTATTGCTAACTTCAGGACACCTCTAGATAGGAGAATCTAGAAAAAGAGCATACAATTTTTAGAAGGGAAAAATGAAAGCACCCAGCATGACAGCTACTCAGGCTTCTACACAGAAGAACGAAGATGATTAAGTTCTTGGACTGGAAGCCGGGGGTTCTTTATAGATCATTGATTTTGACCTCTCCAGCTTTTTCTAAGAAAGTAATTATCCCAAAATGGGAAAAATGAGCCAAACTAGCAGCAGGGAAAAACGTAGACAGACCAGAATGAATAAATTTCAGATAACTAAACAAAAGCTGCAAGTCATGTAGAAGGCTTTAAGAAAAGAGACACTAAATGGAAATGGGAGGAAATGAAGGCTACTGAGAAACTCGGGAGGGAAGTGGGAAACTGCTGGCTGATGGAGTGATGGACAGGGACAGCGACGGGGAATGAGCTGTGTTTGTATTCCCTAAATCTCCACCTTCAGGTGCAGAGATTAAATTTATAAGTGGACTTTGGAAGCGCAAACTGATCGGTATCTATACGCCGTAAAGTCCCTGCTTATGTTTCTAATGCAGAACAATCCATTAGTACTATGGAGAATGTGAAAATAAAAAACCCAGACACACAGGTCATAACTTAAAAGAGAAAACTTCCTAAACTGATGCTTATTTCTACAAATGTTGCAATACCAATTAGCCAAAAGACAAGACAGATGTACACGGAGATGTTCTCTCTCATTTAAGATGAAAGATAAACATTTTGGCCAACTGGTTGCTGTTGTTTGCAAGAAGAGAAGAGCTAATATTTCCATCCAAACCACTCTTGAACGTCTCCCACCATTTCCATCAGTGTATTATCGTCGTAGGTTAGTAGGTGAAGATTGCCAATCTATTAAGTGTTAATGAGGAAGACGACAAATTTCCAGAAAACATTTGTCTGCCGACATTCCTAGAGAAGTTCCCACAGCCGGGCAGAAAATTCAGATCAGACCTCGCATTACGGGACTCCTGTGGCTGTTAGCTCTGTCCAGGGAAGAAGTGAGCTCTCCTAAGCCATGTGCAGGCGCTGCAGGGAGCAGTTGAAGCTGGAAAAAGGCTTTGCATTTGCAGGGAGCCTCCCTCCAGGCACTGGGACGAGGAGGCTGCGGCTCTGGCTTGGGAGAACATTCACCAGCGCTGGGGGCAAAACTGTGGTTTTCCTGCTTGGTAAAAAGAACCACGGAAAAGTCATTAAAATGCTTAAAAAAAACACCCCCCGCAGAACAAAGCCGCCTCAAACCTACAGCCACACTTTTGAGTAAAGCATGAGTAAAGCACACGGACCAGCTCCGGCCTCCGGGATCACTGCTCACTCTCAACACAAGCCCGGCTGCCACAGCTCCTTAAAGATATCCAGATACAAGATACCTGCTCTTCTCAAAAGCAGGACTGTATGGAGAAAACTCAAAAAAAAAAGTTAATCTTTTTAAAGATTTTTTTTTATTCCATCTTAAACAGGAATGATAAAGCCGACACCTGCAGAAACGCAGAGAGACCACTGAAAGAAGATTTTACTGATTTTTTTCCCCTAGTATTTCCTACAGAAAGCTTGGAAATCCAAGGATTATACACCTGAGAAAGATTTCAAAGCAACTTGCCGTCTTCCATGCAGCTGCTGTCGAGTACACCCAGATGCAGACCTGCTCCTCTCGCTGCCCAGTAGGGATATTTGTGCGCAGCCTGCTCACTTGCTACAAGCAGAAGTTTCTCTGCCGAGGAACTGCAGAACAAGAGCCAAGTTTCTTCAAAAGATAAGCCTGAGAAATCCCGACTTCCAAACACGTGCTAGTTCTCAACTAAACTCCTCCTTTCGTGATCTGGAGGACAGAAGTGAGAGCTCTTAGCTCCCTGCAAGACAACGTATGCCCATACATCTTCCCCCCATGACCACCCTTCGAAGGCTAACTTCACAGGTGTTTATCTCAAAGCCCTGCTTAATTACAAAAGCCATCAATTTCACACCTAAAGCATAAATAAGACAAGTGTCTTAATCGCTGCAAACATCCTTTCGAGAGCAGACCTCGTACCATCCTCCTAGGATATTCCCATCCTCAAGGACATCCTCGAGTTCATCGCCTAACAAAGCAAGCTGCTGATGGGTCGATCCAAGGCTGCTGCTCACCCGTCCCCGAGCCAGGGACCCACCCTTAAAGTCCACAATCCCTCTTTGCTCCGAGGCCACAGTAAGCTCCTGCGTCCTTTGGGAAGAAAAAGAAAACAAACGGACTAGCAGCGAGCTGCCTGTAGGATTTCCGAGGTCGGTACCTGAAGTTTATTTGACCCCAGCCTAGCGGAGCTGGGGGGAAGACTTGCTTCTCGAGGTTCTTTCTGTTCAAAACCCATCCTAAGATTGTGCTCACCAAGCTGCACACAGGACTTCTGATTCATCCCAGGAAAGCTGAGCTCGGCGCTGACCTGGCTGCGTTGACCGAGCTCTCCCCAAGCCTCCCAGACGCTGCTGTCCCTGCGCGGTGCCTGCCATCCTCCCCTTCTTACCTTTCCTCCAGTATTTGCCCAGCTCCTCAGCTTCCTTGAAAATCAGTTGGCTCCACTTGGCGTCCCACTGTAACAGCTGAATAGGAAACAGCTTCCCTTTTAGGAAAGAAAAGGGTAATCTCTGCTAAAGCACGGCTTACCTCTTTCTAACACTCCAGCACGGGCACTGTACCAATAAATGCTCGTACGGCTCCTCTGTAAACCTCCAAGCCTTTTACAAAGCAAAGGGAAAATAAGGATTGGAACCCTCCAAGCCTTTTACAGAGCATAAGGATTGGAACTCTGCACCTGAAGCATTGATTGTCAAAGGCTTCTTGTCAAAAAACTGATTCCAAAGACCAGGGATCTACTTCCTATTCCAAGAGAAATAAATCCCGTATTCTCAGAGACATAAGTTGCCCAAATTCATTCAATTTCTCTAATTCCTTAATAGGGAAGTATTGGCAGCTTTTCAGCGTTCTCGTTACAATGAGAAACGGGTTCACATTTGCAAAGTTTTGGACTTTGCTAAAAAAAAAAAGGCCATCGCCTCTTAATTAGAGCAGTGCAGCATCCTTGGCAGAAGATGCTACAATAAGGGCCAGCTTCTGTCTTCTGAATGCAACCAACGGAAGAGCGACGTAGCGAGGAGGGTCCAGCACCTACCTGTGGGCATTGCAGCCCACATAAACGTTGTAAACCTAAATGATATCTATGTCATACATTATTTGCCTGCTTTGCGGGGGCGTTTTATACACACACGTACAGAGAAGTTGCTACAGGAACGCTGCACAGACTTATTAATTCCTAGGAAATAGGTTTTCACTTTTCTGATGCCTTGAAAGAAGCACTTCTGTGGTCGGGTGGCAAGGAGAAGCCGCCAAAGGTGATCAGAGTATCTGCTTACATCCGCCCTTCCTCTTACCTTCACGGCTTCCCCCCCTCCACCCTCTTACTCGAGCTGCTGCTGACAGGCTGTTTTTTCCTTTGGTGCTCATTTCGCATTATTTTAAGCCTCCTCTCCTGGTTATTGCCATGGGTATGCACAGCACCAAAGGATGTGCTTATATTTTACTCATGGCTACCGAGAGGGACGCGTGGATGTAAACCGTACCACCCTTCTTTCCCCCATTTCAAAATGCTTTCCACATATCAAGTTTCTCTTTGCACCAGACCTAAGCAACAAGAAGGAATCAACACCAAGCGACCTGCCCGCTCTCTCCAGATCACAGATAAGACGCCTCCTCTTACCGAGCACACCTCCTTCAGCGTTCATCTCGTCTCCATGAGAACAGACAGGGGGAAAAAAAAAAAGTGTATTTAAAGAAAAAAATCTGAGCAGGAACTTGGACTTGCAACTCAGTTCCGTAGCTGACAGCGTGGTCTTTCCTCTTTCTACAGCACAGATGTCCTCAGGTTAGGTACTACGGTTAGCAGCTGACTTAGCACGTACTGGGACAAGAAGCACGTTTCACAGCTCGAGCACTTTCAGGGTATTTGCAAGCTCCTAGAGATGCCCCAGGTCGATTGCCTCGAGTCGCGCTGTGCTCTGGAACAAGGAGAGCTAAATATCAAGCAAAACCGAAGCGTGACAAGGAAGGCAGAAAAGAAACTCTCAGAAAGATTGACGTCTGGTAAAAAGTGTTAAATAATAATAAAAAGCAGGGATGTCACTATGGGCTCCCCCCAGAAACCTTCGTTTTACCTATTTGATATGCTAGGTAAAACAGGTGGGGGTTTTGTTTGTTTCTGGGTTTAGCGTTTGGGTTTTTTTTTTTTTTACTAGATAGCAGCAAGAGCTCATTGACCGAGTTCTGCTTTTACCTAACAAAACAGTGTTCTTCGCCGCTGATTTCAGCTGGCTTATTAATAGCTAATAATAATACACTCCTGCAATGTAAATGCTGTTACTAGGAATACTATTAATGGAAAATGAGAGGCTTTACGTACTCTCAACTCGGAATATTGCGATAAGCCTTTAAGCACATATTAAATAACGCAGCGCCGAAAACCCGAGCGAAGGAGCCGAGCGCGGCGTGTTTGCAGCACGACGGGAACGGGCCACAGGACCGCAGCAGCTTGGTCAGCCCGTCCGATATTCCTCCCATCCGTACCACGCACAGCCTGGAAAAGTCAGGCAATAAACAGAAAAACGGCTCAAAAAAAGAAAAAAGCTGGGAGAGCAACAGGTAACAACATGGTGAAAAAGGCTAAAAACTCCTGGGAGAAGACGGCACGGGGTGATTTACATACAAATCCCGTCATTCAGCACGTACATTCAAGCCACTTACCATGTAATTAGGGATAAAGTCGAAACACTGAGCCGGGGTGTTTGACTAGCGTTCGTGCAGGTTCTCCCTGTCCACACAAAAGCACACTGTACAGAAACTTGGCACCCCAGCCCCGCGCATCAGAATAAATGTGTTTGCTTAAACCAACAAAGCCTTCAGTTTTGGAAAGTTATGGGAAACTTATTTTTACTGTCCGCCCTTCCACTTTATTTATTTTTAAAGCTTGCCAAGAACGTCCTCAGTTAAATATCCCGAGTTCCCTGCGAGGCGAGCTTCACTAAAAAGAAAAAGGTTTCGAAATCTTGCTTCAGGAACTAGCTACGGAGGATTTCCAGCTCCCTTTAAAAGAGGTTGAAATGGAACCCACCGCTGTCGGTGACCATGACTCCGCGTTTATTTTGACTGCAGTTTCTCTCACCAGAAGGCTTCGTGGGAGCTTTCGTCGCCATCTCAAAAACAGGAATCCTTTTGCGTGCCCAGGGAACGCCCAGCGCTGTTTTTTAGCTTATCGGCGGACCAGGAGGCGATCCCACGGGGCTTCGTTCTCGCGAGCGGCCATCCGACAAGCCTCCGGTGCTGCAGCTCAACTGCTGGAAATGCTGGGGCTTGGTTTTGGTTTTTAAATGCAAGGATTTGAAAGCCTTGGTTGTTTAGACGAAGCCTTCCAAATCGGAGAACCTAATTGTTTTCCGACTTATTGAGACCTCCCTTCAGCAAACACCAAAAAAGCCTCCGCGTATAAGACGTTTCTAGCGTCGACCAGGCAAGTGTATTTGGGATTGATCTCAGCTCCTCCACAACATCATTACAGAAGGAATCGCTACACAATACACGCTTTTAATCAAAGTTTCATTAAGCAGGTATCGATCCTGTCAGAGAAAAATTGCTGTATTTAATCGACTCAAGCGCAACTGCCGATGTGATCGATGCAAATTCACGCGCAACGCAACGAACTGGAGCGCCAACGGCCACAGACCCTCGTACCCCCACCGCCAGCGTTCAGATGAAACTCAGTACGCGTCCCACTCGGTTCGCTAAGTGTTCTCAGCTGGGTTTTGGGCTGAGCCCACACGCAGAAAGTCCAGGACTAATGAAATGAGTACAGCGCAGCTTCCAAGTCCAGCCCACAGCGTTTCTTGTACGCGTACATCTGTTCTTTGCGTCCTCGGGGCTGGTGCAGCGCTAACAACTAAAGGGACCGCTTAATGCAACGACTTCCATGATTTTTTTTTTCCTGATTCCACATTAACTTAACCCACAGACCAGGGCTGGAAGCGTCCTAGCGCCAGCCTGGGCTCTCAGACTCCACCTCTGACACTGCCCCAGCATCGACAACCCTAGCGTCAGGCACGTCTCCAGTTGTATTTACCGTATGTTGAAGCTCCACAAGTTCCCTCGCTTGTATTTTCTTCGGCTTTCCATCCATTTAAAAATGCATTCACTCATTTTAAGTCTGTTGTACTTGAGCTCTAAGAGCCCTCACTGTCCAATAAGCAGGCAGCTGCCCCTCCCTGGACCCTTTCTAATTTTGGAACGAGGGAGAAAAAATCCAATCCTCCCTCCTTCCTGAGGAACAAAGCAAAATTCATCCCACTCCCTATCCCAAGCTTTAGGTCAAATCTGGTTGTTCTTTTTGCAGCTGAATGGGAAGCTGCCCTTTCTGAAGAACGTAAATGTAAATTTTCTTTGGACCAGATACGCCGGAACGCATTTCTTCTCTAGCTGACCTGATTTTACTTCTTACTCAAGTTTTGCACCAACTTCTGAGAAAGCCTGAAAGGATCGATTGACTTTCATAGAAGAATTTTTAGATGGTAAGAACTTTTTCTTTACCCAAGAACTTCCCCAAGCCCAAGCGTCCACGAAAACACGGAATGGGCCCAACTCCTAAACAAGCAAACCGCCTGCTTCAGCATTTCAACCAGTTCTTCATGCTAGGCAACATGAGGAAAGGATGCATGAAAAACCATGCTCTGAAAAGTCTGGTCATGAATAAATCACCTCCAGAGAACAACGCCATAGACGTGAAATTTAATCCGGGACCTTACCTGTGCATATTCTTTCTCAATTGCAGCTCTTTTCTGACTGAACGCTCTGAAAAAAAATTGGGGAAAAAAAAGAGAGATTAATACATAGAGCAACACACTATAAATTCAGTAATTTACTCAAAAGGAGTTTCTGCTAGGAAGTCTTCACAGTTAGACGAGCAACTGAAAAGCAAAATTGTTTGACAACTGTGTACCAGGAGCCTAGCAACTCGTGCATACGTGAAGTCCACACGCAGTGTTCACGTTTCCAAGTTTTCTGGGACAAATTCAGTTCCCAGGACTACCGTGTAAATACCATTTACTTCATTAAAGGCTCATCAGCTTTCCCCTGGTATAACCAAGGCAAGAATTTGGTAGGAAAGGGAAGGATTTGGCTTTGAGTATCTAGGCTTTCTTTAAAAACAAAGCCATATTTCTTCAACAGGGTGTTTTGTGCCTGCAGCTGGGGGCAAGAGGCTCGTAAAGCCCTCGTGGTGCCCCAGCCACGTCCTGGTTTGCCCACAGCCTCCTCTACACCACGTCAGAGCCGCTTAGCTCAAGTCATTCTCGTGTCATTGGTGTCATTCCACGTTGACACCGTGCTGGGCTCCCACGCAGGAGCTCAAGGTGCACGGTCGCGCTGCGGTTTAAGGGTTTCAACGCTATCAGGCTACCTGAGGAAGAAGGTTCGACTATGAAGGAGTGTCAAGGTCTCCCCAGGTGCTGCCACAGCTGAAGTTATTCTCTTTACCCACTGAACAGCCAGAGCAGAGCGATTTCCATCAAGCTGCACCATAAACCGAGCTTAAAGGCTATGCCAGCACAAGAAAATTGAGTTTTGTTTGAACTGGTTACACAATAATTATGGCGGCACGGTAAAAAGACAATCCTCGGGAACATCCCATAATGAGGTTAACACCAATAAACACAAACAAAACGAGTTCTGAGCAGGCTTTCTGCTCCTGCCTCCTGCCTTTCACCCCCAAAAGAGCATCCAAGGCATTACAGGCTCGGCCAGCACAACGCAAAGCGAGAGCCCGAAGGCAAGGGGAGAGCTTGAAACTCTTCCAAGATCCACGACAGCCCCGAAGAGGTGGCCCTGTGCCGGCACTGACAACGTCCCCACGCAGCACGGGTGGGTACAGAAGGCTGCCCAGCCGTGCCAGCCGCAGCAGGTGAAGTTTTGTCCCAGCAGGTGAAGATTCAGATGCTCGCAGTGAACCCTCTTCCGTAAATATTCAAGGTCCTTAATGTGCTACAAACCCATTTATTTCAGGTCTTCCTGTTCCCAAGTCCAATATCCCAGCCAGTTTAGCAAGCACACCCAAAAACACAATTCCTTTCCGAAAGAACTTGACTTTTACAAGTACAAATGGCTTCGGAGGCAGCTATGAGGAAACCCAGAATAAGTTATCCGCACTGCAAAGGTAACAAAACAAGCAGCGCTCTTTGAAACCTAAATCTGGGAAGACTGCAAGGCAAAGGCCGTTATTTTCTAATTCTCAGCTAATCTTATTTGGAAACGTATAATCAGAGCTAAATGCTGAGGATACTCGGTTTACACAAAGCGTGGATTTGGAGCCGTGTATTTCACCACGAGTTGTTTTTTGTTTTTTTTTCCCCCATACAAAACAAATTCCACTTAAACTAATGGCATACCAATAATTGTGACAAGCTGGAAGCGTAAGATATCCCCTACGAACCTCCTATATTAAGAGGTTTACACTGGAGAAGAAAAACAAAAGCCTTCAACCGGCCCCGGTATAGAATTACAAAATACCATGCAAATCAAATTTACCCACGAAACCGACGGATATTTTGGCCTCGGACCTGGCACGCCTGCAAGCTCCGGCACGAAGAGAAAGCGCTGCGCAGCAGCAGCTCCGTAAACGAGAACCATTTCAGAGCAGTTTTCGATTTTGCTCTGTCAAACCCCCCCCCCGCTTAAAGTAAAAAATAAATAAATACACGAGATGGCAAGACGTCGCGTAACTCCGTTTATACAACTCGGATTCGCGTTTGATCTGTGTTTTGGTGAATAACAAAAATGGGAAGCGCTGCAAGACTGGCAGCCTCGGCCATCTGCATTCCTTGAAGCTGTTCTGTGCCGCTTTGTGACTGCATTTCCCTCGATTAGTCAAACACAAAGCTGTTTTTAACCTCGGGACAGTTTATACGGGAATCCTTTTATGACACCATAAATACATTACAAAACACGAAGAACTATGAGACCGAGGCAGGCATATTTCCCAGGAGAAATTATTTCTAGCAGAATGAAAAAAAAAGATTCCCTAATAAATGCATCGTATTTTCTTGACTTGGGAAACCAGAAAGTTTTCCTGCGAGCATCTAGGCTTTATGTGCTGAGCTGGGATGTTCTTACCCTTACTGACAGGCAGGATGGACAAGTTCATTCGTATCAGGAAACGTTTGGCTCCGTAAGTTAATAAAGTGTTGTGTTACTGAAAGGGTTTTAAGACATCTGTTAGCGGGCCTGCAAGAAAGCAGTGACGTTATTTAGGGTTTCGTTAAACTAGGATGTATTAATATCTATTAACATACTCGCAAACTAATGGTTGATTAAATCTAAGAGACGTTAGAATGATTGTGCACGCAGGGAAGTTCAGGTTTTGTTTCTGCACAGTAGTTCCTAAGCCTCGACCATTGTCATGCTTGTGTCCTTTACCCCACCAAAACCAGCTCAGAAGCATTTCAAGTCCTTGTCTGCTTAAAAAGACAAGAAAGAAGAAATACAATGAAGTTCAACAATATTTGGTGTACATTCTCAGGCTCTGGCCACCTTCCGTTTTCACTCTGATACTTGCCACGATCTTCGCATTTCAGGAAGATCCTGACTTAGCTTCCTGGTCTCCAAAAATGAAAAAAAAAGCAATAAAAATTAGACTCACCAGCAGGTCAAGCTGATGCCATGTAAAAACCAGCACGTTATTACGCACCCAGAGTGCGACCAGGCACCTGCCTTTAAAAGAGCCTGCGGCTAGGGAACACCGCTGCACGCCCGGGGGGGAAGTCTCATCGATGTCTCATCGGGGAAGTTTTCCCAATGGTTTCAACACAGGGGATCTAAAACTGAGAGGCAATGCCAGCCTCCCACATCATTTCCTCGCACGCTGCTGCCTACAGACACTCGCTCGGCTTCCTGCTGTGTCTGAGCAGGACGAACCTAAGCCTGGAGGGATGACGAAGGCACGCTTCTTTTGAAGAACGACCAGCAGGAGAAGCGGTCAAGTGGCAGCAAGCGGCCAAAACGCAAGCGGCGGTCTCTCCAGAATGATTAGTGTGACAACGAGAGCCACAGGTGGGGCTGGAAAGGACTCCTCTTCCTGACTAAATGCTGGTGGTATGAGTACCTGAAGAGGAGGAGGATGGAAATGGTTCTGCTGCACAGCAGGATTTGATCCACCGACATCTCTCCGGTACGTTCCGCACCGCACCCCGGGATGATACGCCCCGAGGCCAGCAATTCTTTGGTCTAACCTAGCTTACAGAGCTTTACACCACAAATATCAGTATGACGCAGTATCTTGGTGTTAAAGAAGTCAGACCTCATGATCTGACCTCCCCTTGGGCTCCGTGGAGCCGTAAGGAAGCAGGGGAGGAGAAGCCAGGCTTACCGGCATCCCCGCTGCCAGCGCTGTTGGACCCGTCACCCCAAAACCCCGCACACAAAATCCAGCAGCCAGCAGGAATTTAAACCACTCACCATCAATCAAATTAAAACGAGAAATGCAATGAAACGTCCGGGTGCATTTGGAAGTTTGCACCGTAAATAAGCTTAACAACACGGAGCACGGAGCTCGGTCGGAGCGATGCGTGAAGACGACGTCCTGCGGGGCTGTCAGGGTCACCGGTGGGTGGCTGCCCCCTGGGGTGGCATCGCCTAAGGCTCCCCTTCTTACAGAAATCTGTGCATTATCACTGAAATTAATGCTTATCCAGTCACACAAATCTAAGGATGAAAGCCACAGACTACGCGTTAAAAAACAGAAGTACGGCGACGGTGAATTACCCTATATATTAAAAAGCTCATTTAGCTACGGTTAGAAAGCGAGACAAAATGTAAAAAGACACTTCATGCACAGGTCTACGTATATAAATGAAAGGAGGGTTAAAAATAAAAGGAGGACTGAATTTGTATTTGGTGAGTGTATTTCCACTTGAAGGCTGAGAAACTCAACAACAAGCCAAGCAGTGACCCGAACCACATCTGGAACGAGTCGCCGTGAGAAGTCAGGGCACACAATGGTCAGAATCCAGATGAAGAATTGGTACAACTCACCTAGCACGAGCAGTTTGTGTTAATGCAGCTTTTGGGCTACGGACGTTCGGGTTAATCGTTCAGGAATTTTACTGAAAAAAATTTAAACGCATACAAACGCAAAGCGCTTGAAAGCGTGCCAATCAGCAGCACACCTGAAACCTCCCAAAATATTCAACCGTGGAAATGCACCTGCCTTCATTGACCTTGACCTGAGAGAGTCACCCATGCTGCACTAACAAAAGCGAGGAGCAGCAAAGGAGCCGAGACACCGAGCTCTGGAGACAAGATCTCCCGCGTCAGCAGAACGTGCGGCACAGCATTGACACTTTGAGTACCATTCATCCGAAAGACGAAGAAAGGAGACAGGTCTGGGGGGAATTACACTTGCACACCCTGCACTCTTCAAACTGTTAATTCCGTATCGCTAACAGAAGCGGAATGACAAAGGCGGTATCATTTTCTCTTTGCCAACCTCACTGAGCTGACAGAAAGTAAAATGCACGTTGAAGATGCAAATCAATGGAGTAGATCTGCAAAGCTCCGATACAGTAGGAAAAAGAATGGAAAACAAGAACTGAAGAAATAACAGGTTTTGCACTGTTTCGACTTTTCCTTTTAGCTGTAATTTCAAAATTCAGTTTGAAAAGAATCTGTTTATCCCGTCAAGTGGTCTTCAACACAAGAATCGTAGAGCACGTTGCAACTGATTTTACATCAAATCAATCCAAAGTGCAAGGAGGTGAATCAGCAAATACAGGGACACCACAAGATTTCCAGCTCCCCCCAAAAACAGATCAAAAATAATTCATGACATCAGGGATTATGCCAGCAGGAGTTCCCAATTCCTCCTTGTAATACACAGAGCGCAAGGACGCTCTGTTGGCAACGATGCCCCAGCTACTACTACATTGATTTTTTTTTTAAAAAAAGATGAAAGGAAACACCCAAACATTCCTAGTAACATTAAGACATTCAGCTCCTACTTCTTTTTTCTATTCTTTATTTTTTTTAAATCAACCCAGCCCACACACACCAGAGGAAGCAACCCCAGAAAAAGCGAAAGCCAAAATTCTGTGCCAGGGTGGAATCGGGCAGGTGTTTGCTTAGAAGCGTTCGGTCTTTTTGTGGCATTTCAGAGAAGAGATGAACAAAAATCACTACGGAACAGCCTCAAAACCACCTACTTAGCAGTGAATAAATGCATGAACAGAGTCTCTTGGCAGAAAAAGTCCCAATGTACCTTTCAAAAAAAAAAAAAACCTGCCTGTGACAAGTTGAAGCGCAGTGTTAGACATCAATTCCCTGCCTCCCTTAACAGACAAAGGGATCCAGAACGCCTTTTACGACGCTAAGATGTGTTTGGTGATGAAATGTGTTTATTCTGAGCGATGGAAATAGATCCCAAGACATCGGCGACAGCAAAGGAACTACAACGCAACATGAAATATTTACGTACAAGGTGGCACTGAGGGCTGTTTCCAGCTGTCTGTACTTTAATTGCTTTTTTTTCTTTGAGGTGGGGTTGTCACTTGGATGTCACATCCACGCTGCCGTGAACGTGGCCTCTCCTCCAGCGTATCTGGAAGCGAAAGTACTGAATAGCAGAGAATGAGCTGGCTGGCAGCATGCTCCATCCCACGGGGCCCGGTGCTGTCACACCCGGCACTGGCTGCATCCAGAGGCCCAGCTGCCAGCAGGACTTTGTCCCGCTCCCCGCCACGCCAACGGGGCAGTTCAGCCAGCTTCCCACCCACCTTCCCGGCTGCTTATCGGTTTGTGTGTCCCCAGCTACAAAGGTACTGGAGGAGACTGCCTTGAAGGCCATGGGGAAGTCCACGTGTACAGCCGCTGCTCTTACCACGGCCAAGGCCACCTCTGGCAGCAGCTGAGGTGTCCTTGTGGGCCCTGCCCCATGGTATCCCAGCTCCGTGTCCCCAGCAAGCAAAAAGCTGGTCCAACCACCCCCTCCCACCAATGTCACCACCAAACCCTGTCCCCAAGCACCACGTCCAACCTTGCCTTGAACGCCCCCAGGGACGGGGACTCCACCACCTCCCTGGGCAACCCGTCCCCAGGCCTGACCGCTCTTGCTGAGCAGAAATGTCTCCTCATTGCCAACCTGAGCCTCCCCTGGCACAACTTGAGGCCATTCCCTCTGCTCCTATCACTGGTTACCTGTGAGAAGAGGCCGACCCCCAGCTCCCCCCCCTTCCTCTCAGGCAGTTGCAGAGAGCAATAAGCTCTGCCCTGAGCCTCCTCTTCTCCAGCCCCAACCCCCCCAGTTCCCTCAGCCGCTCCTCCCAGGCCTTGTGTCCCAGGCCCTTCCCCAGCTTCGCAGCCCTTCTCTGGACACGCTCCAGGGCCTCGATGTCCTTCTGGCAGTGAGGGGCCCAAAGCTGACCCCAGCACTCGAGGGGCGGCCTCAGCAGAGCAGAGCACAGGGGGACGATCACCTCCCTGCCCCTGCTGGCTGCACTACCCCTGTTGAGTTCATCACTTCCCCAAAGGCCCCATCCCATTTTCCCCAGTAGGGTGGGAAACACACCGTAACAAATCACTATCATATAATTAAACACGTGCTTTAGCCGGATTCTTAATTTAAGGACAGGTGTGGCACTAACAACGTTGCTCCTCCAGGAGCCCCCGTATAGGCAGGGACTGGCTGCATTAACATTCCCTTTCCACATCCAGCAGAGACAAAGCCGACCTACCTGCAGCCATAATTAATCCACCACAATGCTTCATCACGACGAGACTCTCGGATGCTGCGTAACAGCCTCCTCTTCGTTTATTTTGTTTACACTGAGCAGAATCACCACTACTGAGGCGTTTCAAATGATATGCATGAAATCCCAGGCATCTGAAGGATGAATTATATTTACAGAAAAGCACCGATTTCAAGTTATCTGTACACACACACCTCAGAAGCAGCAGCTGGAGTGCACCAAGCTAGGTTATTCAAATGAGAAACGTGCTTCTAATGAGGGGGCTCCTGTTAGGTCCTCTCCAGCAGGCAAGCGCATGTGTGGCTCTTCAAAGAAAAGGAAGAGCAGTGCCCACTTCAAAGAGGTGACTTAAAGCACTGCACACAACGGAGGGAGAACGATCAGAAGCAATTTTCATCACACAGCCCCCATGGCTTCAAACCAGAGCCTTTGGTAGGGTAGGGAGTTCACATCAGTGCACCGAGGACTGGCTTTCCCTCTTCCAAGGGAAACTTGTCTCAACAGAGACAACGCTGTCGTGGGAAGGCAGTAACAGAACCGTTTCAATGCCTACAGCATCAAAAGTCACCGTCAGCTTTGTGGTTCAACACAAATAGCTGACAGACAACTGGAAAGCTCTTTGAGCTTCCTCACGTTTATGTAAAGTTCAGACACGGCATCAGCAAAAAGCAAAAAATGTATGTATCAGAAGATAATTACCCTTCTTTCCCTCACCACCCAGCTAAAGGTAAGCTGAAGCAAGTCCACTGCTGCTGCGCTTTCAAAATTCATAGAATATCCCATGTTGGAAAGGACCCACAAGGAATTTCCAGGCTGAACAGGCCAAGTGCCCTCAGCCGCTCCTCGTACATCTTCCCCTGTATGTCCTTCACCATCTTCGTAGCCCTTCTCTGGGCACTCTCCAACAGTTTCATGTCCTTTTTGTACTGTGGTGCCCAGAACTGCACGCAGTGCTCGAGGTGAGGCCGCACCAGCGCAGAGCAGAGCGGGACAATCCCTTCCCTCGACCAACTAGCGATGCCGTGCCTGATGCACCCCAGGGTACAGTTGGCCCTCCTGGCTGCCAAGGCACACTGCTCTCCCGTCTGTCCGGATAAAACAAGGGCTCGTCCGGGATTTGAACCCGGGACCTCTCGCACCCTAAGCGAGAATCATACCCCTAGACCAACGAGCCACCGTGAAATTACCCCTTTGAACACAAATGATACCTTACAGAACAGAAAACCAAAGCAAGTCGGTTAAGTGGCCTTACAGAGTGACGTTAGCCTGGACTGCACAGCTGAAATTACACCAGCGAGAGATTCTGGAGAAGGCTTTGTGCTTCCACCGAAACCGGCAGTAACCTCCTCCTGTCCTCAGCAGCCAGCTGCAAAGTCATGGCGGACCTGATGAGCACTAAAAAACAGCCTAAAAACCAAAAAAAAACTCCAAACCCCCCAACCTTCCTGGGCAGGTCAGCAACCTACTGCATGCAGCTACGTACACATTGCTTCCAACACACAGAAAAAGAAGAACGGAGCAACACACAGCCCCGAGACTGCCACTTGGCAGCAGCACGGACCGAAGACTGGCTTAACCTGATCATGAAAACCACAATAAATTGGTCAAAAGGTGAGTTAAAACTGTTGCACATCAGTCTGCGCAGTCACCCTCTTCCTGTTGACTCTTCATGTGAAAGAAGATAAACCCTGACGCTACCTCCTTCTCAAGTAAAAGTATAAATTGAAAATCTGTACAGCGCTGAATCTGCATTCAGTGTTAGGGCGTTGCTTCTTCTATTTATGACATACGAAGATCACAGAAGATTGATCCATTGATAAACATCAATAAAAGGAAACTTATTTGACACATCGACATACAGAAGTCTGAGGAAGCAGCCTTAGTGAGCACACGCAGCTTATTTTAATCTCTTCTAGCCATAAGATGCTTCCTGCCACAAGTTCTGCTCACCTATCATGCTCGCACCAATCAAACAATGCTGGTGGTATTTCACACATCAAAAACCACCCAGGACAAAGAACACAGCCTTAATTCTACTGCAATGCTTTTATCACAACGAGCAATCTGTTTTTTCCAACTACCTTTGTGCCGACACTGCCAGCTCCAAGAACAGGGCAAAGGAGCTTACGCATCTGCGCCCATCCATCCAACTGGCTCAACTGCCTTGAGAAAGCACAGACAAATTCATTTTAGATATTCTACACTAGTCAGTGGGATTTTTTTCTTGTCCAAGCAGGCTATGGGGACATTTCCTTCCCAAACCAACCTGGAAAATAGAAGAGGTACAGAAATCCCCACAAGGAAATGGTTCGAAGGCTCTGGAGGCAGAGAAGCATAATGTTTTCTCCCCTGTGCGTGCTGAGGAGGTCAATTTCCACCCGACTGAGCATATATAAAAGAATATATTCCTTTATAAAAACCCCTTCCGGTATCAGAACACCTGGAAGTCACTGGTCAAAGACACTTCAGTGGGGAGAGCTCTGTCTACCATCACTTTTGGGCTAGTTGGCTTCCATTTCGACAACCCTGCATTTCAGCCAAACCAAGGCTGCCTCCAAGACTAGACCCCATGCCTCTGCTCTGGCAAAAAGAGGCAGCTGACAAAATCCAGGAAATGTAGGCAAGCAGGACCTCGTTCCATCTCTTTCAAGACAGTATTAGAGCGCTCCAGCTTTGTTTTCAGCCCCTCCATGCAAAAAGAAAACACAAGTCACCAGATGCTACATCACGGCAAATAACAGCCTTCATACAAGGCTTTAAAAATATGAAACACTTTTGTTCAATTATTGTTATATTATCTGAATGAAACAGATCACTTCCTAGAAAGGTAGCTATATACGCACTCTTTAACCTTCCAGGTTTATTTGATACAGTATGAGCAAGTCAGCAGCATTTTTATCAGGGAGCAAAAGTCTGGATCCCTCAGTGCACACGTTTCCATGCTGGGTTGGAGCGATATCAGCACTGTTACTACCATCCTTCCCCCTGAAGACTTTGTACCACTCATTAACCTCTAAAATACGTTACTGTCCAGTTTTCAGTACATTGCATCACTGTTAGAAGAGTTTTTCTGCTTAGATTTGGCTTGGCTTCATTTCTCCGACCTTCAGCTAACCTTGCTGCCTGACAGGTTAGCGTAAGATCGGCCGCCAGCCACTTCTGCTTGGGCCTTTTCTGCTTGGAGAACCACACACACCGTTTTTCCCCAGGTCTCGTAGAAAGATGTTCATCAATGTTCCTATCAGAGCACATCTCGGCTCATGAGACCCACCTGGAGTCCACCCTTGTGAGGTCCCACCTGGAGTCCTGCATCCAGGTCTGGGGCCCCCAGCACAAGAAGGATGTGGGGCTGTTAGAGCGGGTCCAGAGGAGGGCCACAAAGATCATCAGAGGGCTGGAGCACCTCTCCTACTAAGAAAGGCTGAGAGAGCTGGGGGTGTTCAGCGTGGAGAAGAGAAGGCCCCAGGGAGGCCTCATTGCAGCCTTTCAGTACTTAAAGTACTTATCAAACAGACGCGGAAGGACTCTTTACACTCAGGTAGATAATGACAGGACAAGGGGGAACGGTCTTAAACCAAAAGAGGATAGGTTTAGATTAGACATGAGGAGGAAATTCTTCACTCAGAGGGTGGTGAGGCACTGAACAGGTTGCCCAGAGGAGCTGTGGATGCCCCATCATCCCTGGAGGTGTTCAAGGCCAGGTTGGACGGGGCCTTGGCCAACCTGATCTAGCGGGTGGCATCCCTGCCCATGGCAGGGGGTTGGAGTCATGATCTTTAAGGTCCCTTCCAACCTGAGCCTGTGAATCAACTTGAGGCCTGCCTGCTCTCAGCAGATGTGCCAAGGACACCTTGAAACTCCTAAGGAGGAGGTATCTCTAACATCAAGAAATTCAGCCGCCTCACTGCAGGCCACACTTCCTACGGCTCACTGACAAGTCACCCCTCACCTCAGCGTACTTGTCCAGTGCTCTGACAAGTGTAAAAGCAAAAAAAAAGTGGATTTTCTTTAACCTTGATTTTCACATACATCCTCTTTGCATTCTCTTCAGTAGCAATCCTGAAAATATTCAGCCCTTCTGACTACGGCTCCCTGCAGAACAGCACTGACCGACGACTCAAGCAGCTCTTCTCTCCTTCACGCATCCTTCACCACGACACACGTCTCCCTTTTCAAACAGCAGCTCTCCCCAAGCAAATAGCAGCTGCCATATCTGCCCAGCCCTTTTACAGCCGAGTACACAAACATTCCCCGGCGATTCAGCCACCACAGAACATTTCACCATCCTGAGGAGTCCTGCTCCGCATTCCTACTCCTCTCCTGCTACGCTGAGGGTTTACAGTAACTCACCAACTGCATCTCCGTGCTCTAATTAGAAGTATGCTTTTCCTGCCACTACAACTAATTATTTCAGGCAGGTTTGCTACAGTTTGTCCTTTGGAATGTTTATTCTTAAGTAGCCACTTATTCTCAAATACGATAAAGTACACTAAAGGAAAACGCTCTTGAATGTAATCAGAAATATTAAAGCAGAAGACATTTCAGCCAGTTTGCAGAAAATCTGCTTCTACCTTATATCAGCATAGAGTAAAACACAAAGTTCTTCCTCAGTCAGGGAATCAAAGCTGTGGGTAGTTATCTTTCAACAAAAGGAGCCTTCTGCTTTTCCCGCTGGCATTCACCTTCAATTTTTTTTTTGCCACATTTTCCCCTCACGCCGTTCCCAGCACCTAAATCATCATCTTGCCTGCGCCTCACTGAGCTGTCAAAACAGAAACGGCAAGAAGATTTCCGTGCACTGATCCCAGAGGAATTTGACAAACCTGGAAGGGAGGCACAGCTAGAAACGATACCTTGGTATCACCAAGCCCCATCCCTGACATAAAGCGTGCCTGGTTCTAAACACAGCTACAGGTCTTCATCCTGGATGCACGAGGAACCAGAGGGAATTAAAGCAGAGGAAGCTTAACCTACCCTGCAAGAAACGAGTGGCAGCAAATTACAAGCCTGAAGCTCAGCCATTTTATTACAGAGCAGGTCTCCCGTAAACAGAAGGCCAAGCAAGCTCCCCTTATCTTCTGTAGGCAAACTTCTCCAATCGACCTTGGCACACGGGTTTAAAAGTGATCAGCTGCTGTTCTCTGGCAATTTGTTCTTCCACCTGCATTTAATTCCAAGGAGAAAAAAAAAAACAGGAGAACTGATTTGCCTTGCATAACCAGAGCCAGAGAGCAGATAAACTACGGAACTGGCACGGGTCAGTGGGTACAAGCCTGGGTGTTCTTTGCAACGTGCTTAACGCATGGGTTTGTTACATTTAAAAATGAAAGGGGCATTTTAATGCAGTATGTAAGACACACCCAGTCAAAAAGTTATTCAATTAAGCTAAAAATTAATATATCTTCTGAATTCTTCGTGCAATAGTAGAATCAGAGAAAAAATCCTACAGTCATTAGGGTTGGAAAAGGCCTCCAGGATCACCTGGTCCAACCACCTCCTACCACCAATGTCACCACCAAACCCTGTCCCCAAGCACCACGTCCAACCTTGCCTTGAACACCCCCAGGGGCGGGGACTCTACCACCTCCCTGGGAAGTACCAAGCCACAAGCACAGACCCGAGTTCAAACAGGAGATGTCGATGATTTTATCAGCACTTGGCCTTCCCCTCGATCAGGAGCTTCTTCTTCCTAAAGCTATCAAAAACTTCTAACCAATTTTCTTTCGAGTTTCAGTTTCAAGTCTGCTTTTAGACTGACATTTTATTCCGCATTAAAAAGCTCTGATCCACGCAGCCAACGACTCTCTCAAACCATGAAATATCTTTCACTCGTCCCCGAGCAATGATCCTCTAGCAACGCACACAGGGAAAAAAAAAATCCAGACAACGGCGAGAAACGCACTCCCCGTAAATCACATCGCTGAACAGTTTGGGATTAGGATGAGTTGCCACTAGCAACAGAGCCCAAAAAAAAATATATCAATTCTATCCCTATATAGAGAGGGTTCTCGTAGCCTCCAACAGAGGCAATGTTTTCAGCAATTTGTCTCGGAAAAGTATTAGCAGGCCAGCGTGTGATCGGAGAAACACGACAGCCTAACAACCCTAAAACAACGTTTTTTCCTTTAAACAGAATAATAATTTAAAAAAAAAACCTGGAAAGATGCTGATGAGAGGGAATATTTCATTCGCCCTCCTCGTAACAAAAGCACGTCGTCTTTATAGCGGTAGCGTTTACAATAAATATGACAACTGGTTTTCTAGCTGATGTGTATTTAAAATTATCACTGATGGTTTTTTTTTTGTTTTAAATAGGGAAAGCAAACAATAAAAGAGGCAATTTGGACATACGCAAAGGTATTTTTGCTTATGGCTTACCCAAAACTGATTGATCATATTCAACGCGTTTGGTACTTCTAGAAATACCGGCGCGTTGTAATTCCGAGGCTACCAGGAGCTTTTAGAAAAGGGGGGTGTGACAAGTTCCCTTTGATCCCCAACCCCAGCACTCCGGAGGAGCCGAGGCACCTTGCATCATTCAGGCAGCTCGTTTCAGCCTGCCGCTGCACAACGTTTTGCGGGAGGCAGCGACAGAGTTCTTACCTTGCTCATCCGTCACATTTCAGGGATCTTGACGGCGCCACCCAGGTTTATTACAAACATTTCTTTCCTTCCTTTAGTTTTAAGGCACGCACTTTTTAGTAGTTCACTGGAAATACGCAGTCAAAACTGTAAGAATTATCTCTAGGTATGTCTCGGGGTATTCACTATGAGGTTTCGGGGCAGGAACACAAGCTGCAACTGAAACCAACTGGGGGAAAGGAAGGAATTTCAGGCGGCGTCACCCCACAAGCCAGGTGAACCAACCTAGCTTACAGCTCCGCGTGCGGATGTCAGAATAAGAAGGCAGATTCACCAGGCAGCTGTGATGAAATGCTGCTGTTCACAGGTTTCCGTGGATATTTTGCGTGGTTTTACGCCGGACGCAGGAATGGGATCCCTCGGGCACTGAGAACTGCGATTTACATGATCCTCCTCCTCACCAACCTCTCACCAAAGCCTTTCCCGGCCAAAATGATTCAGCGCTACATCATTATCAGAGGCTGTGGTCCACATGCATCAGGCAAAAATGAGGATCCCTGCCACTGCGAGCGCCCATTCCAGCCGAGCCTCAGTAAATCCCTCGGTTCCCGGCTATTTGGGGACATCCATCTTCCCTGGGCCAGGGGGGACTTGGAGGAAACCACAGGAGGGACACCCAAACTGACCCCAAATTCAGAGAGCACGGTTCTTTGTGGCAATAAAGAGCAAAGGAACAAAGCACGCTCCCGGAGGCGGAGCACCTGATGGGTAGAAAGGGGAAAAAAAAAAAAAAAAGCCCTAGGATTTCCTTACCAGGCCTGTTCTTCTCCAGGTTCAGCTCGCCTCCGTTTCTGGAATGGTGGAAATCCTTCCCGCTACCCATTTAATCTGGGAAGGTGCTGTGAATCCAAGCGGTCATTTCCAGGGCTGCTTTGATCGTTCCCTACCCAAGGAAAGAAGGGCCAGGCAGAGTCCAGCCCCATCTTTTTTTTCCCCAAAAAGCAGAAACTTGAAGTCTACTGCCACCCAGCCTCTTGGAAAAGACTTTTAAAAGAGTACAAGAAGCCTTTTCTTCTTGCCACTGGCTCTTCTTCACCTTGCTTCCTACCTGCAGCAGCACCAGCTGCTACAAACACCTGGGCAGGGGAAGGATAATCCTCCCCAAGGGCAAATGCAGCTCAGGTGCTTAACTGGGAATTAAGAAATCAGGTTTTATTATAACCGTAGTGGAAATTCCGTTACGAAAAGGGTACTTTTTGGAGCACCACCACGCAGTGGGACTATCTTTCGTGATCGAAAAGCCCCAGCACGGCCAGGGGAAGATAAGGCAGAGCCTGTTTCAGACATCTAGCTAGGTCAACAAAATAGGGGCCAGCCCTTCTCTAGTGTAACATTGAGGTAGGAAGCTAATTATAGAAAGAAAAAATTGAAAGGGTCAGCAGATCAACTTGTGGAGCGGGCAGATCTGTTTCAGGCACTCGCAGAATGGTTTGGGTTGGAAGGGACCTGAAAAGGTCATCCAGTTCTGGGCACGGACACCTTCCACTCCATCAGCTCGCTCACGGGAGAGTAGAGAAGTGTTTGGATGTGTCTGGATTCCTGATAACATCTCTTGGTGTTCAAAACCACCTGCAGGGCACAGAAAGCGCCTGGCCAAAGCCCAGCTCTCCCCAGGACGTCAGGAACAGCATCACCGCCACCATCCTCGACTTCAGGTTCCCCCAGAGGGGGCATCAAAACCCTGAAGACTTCCAAGTGATGGATGCTGGCCGCCTTGGTGAAATGCGTGAGCTTCAGACGTGTGCAAAAACTGGATTATACATCCTTCTTTTCTATGCAAGGTTCAGAGCTACTGGCCCAAACCTGCTTTCACATAGATTTATACAAATAGTAATATCTCAGAAGGTTTTTCTAACCCACGCGAGCACCACAGACATCACTTCAGCCCTGCGTAATTTTGACAGACGCGAAGTTTTCAGGCCAAGGCTGCTCTGAACGCCCGCACGTTGCTCACCGCGTCACATCAAGCGCTCCTTGGCCTTCCCCACGGGGAAAAATAATCAGATGCCCGAAGTGAACCCAGGCATTTCACGTCTATCACTATCCGTAAAGCTCTGACGCGAAGGCTCAGCACCTCCCAGATCGTTGTTCCACTTCCGAGCTCTTCGCCAGGTTTTGTGTATTTCGGATTTAAGCGAAAAAAGCAAATCCAAACTAGACTTACTGCAGCTGCTCACAGAAAGCACTGCTCTTTCACCAAACTGTTCGGGAAAATGAGGAATACAAGGAATTGCTACAGCTTCCTCCAGCAGACCCAAAGACGTTACTTACAGAAAGCACTGCAGTACCCCAAATAAATTAACACGCTGCTCTGTGGGGACCCGAGTTCCTTTCAGAGCAAGGAAAAGATGAGACTGCCCAAAGATTGAGAAGGGAAATCAAATCACGAGCCTTCAATCTTTTTGACGACAAGTTCACCTACCTTTCTGCTGGCACAGCTGAAAAATGATCATAAAAACCCTTCCCCTCACCCTCTGGATTCCCCAAGTTTCACAAAGGTCACCTCCAGTAGACTCACCGCCTGCTTTTGCGTGGAGAAAGGAAAATCACCTGATATAAAAACCTTTGCAATTAACCCAAGGATAGTTTCAGTGAAAAGAATGGCATTTTGTTAATTCTGAGGTCCTGGCAAGCAGAACACCCAGCTCTTAGAGCACACGCTCATCCACGTTACCTGGCTTGAGGTCTGCTATACAGACGTGCCACCTCAGCACCACCCCGATCCAAAAGCCCAGTCCCATTTAATGCCCCCGTCACCGCCAGGAGCGTGCCTCCATCCTCCCGTGCAATACTGGGGAGGATAAACGATACTGGGGAGGATAAACCACGGCGGTTCCTCCGGGTAAGAGGACGGGAACGGTGCTGCCAGGGGAGCAGCCGTGGCGCAGGACGGAGGCGGAGCAGGGAGAGGAATTCCCGCTGGGGAGGTACCTGGAGGCACGTCTGTTTTTAAAGAGCATCCGCTGGTCTGGGACTGCCAGCAAAATAAATTAGCTTATCTCCGTGTGCGAGTGCCGTAGGAGCTGGGAAAATAAACTCAAAGATCCAGGCTTTGTTGTGATTTACGATAAAAACCACTCGCTGGGCCTCCCCGTCTGTTCCTTCTTTCTTCTAATTTGGATGGAACCGAATATTGGAGGTAAATTCAGCAAAAGTGGTGTTTCTGGCTCTATACACGGTGTGTTTATAGGGCTGGGGGATGCCAACGCCGCAGCAGATCTCGTATAGAAAACGTGAACGCTCCGCCTGTGCGCCGTGCCTCCCACAACAGCTCCGTGGACTAAAAACCTCGGGAAGAACGGCAAAAAGAGGGAGAAGATAAAGATGACAAATCCAAAGTGGGACTTCCCAGGGACAGGATGGGCTGCACGCACACAGGACAGGCACCCAGGGCACGAGAAGCAGCAAGCAGAGGGTCAGACGCCACCGTGCTGCCCGCTGGTATCCCTCCCTGCCTGCTCAGGGTGGTTTTTTTAAGGAAAAATGGGCAAGTATTGATTTTTTTTGTAGCAACGCCAGGCTGCTGAATCCTCTGTACGCGTTTCACGACGGAAAGTCAGAATTACTTCAAGGGAAGACAACTCTTTTACTACACTGATGAAAGCCTGAAAAATGCTTTGGTCAATTTTGTTTCCATTAAAAAAAAAATAGTAACAATAATAATTAAGGCCTTCATTTCTTTCTCAATCTCAGAATTAAAACCCAAAGTATTTCCTCCTTCAAAACCAGTTTTGTGCAATGTCTCAGCTTTCCAGCCATCCCTAATAACGCCGAGGACATCTCGCAAGGAACCCAAGTTCACTCGTTCTCCTGTTTAAACACCTTTAAAAGTGCTTTTGATCTGGGATCACCTCAGGGTGTCATACCCTCAGGAAAATAAATCGTGGCTTGGTTGGGTTTTCTGCACGCCTGACGGCACGCGCCCGGACGCGGAGCAGGGAATATCTCACCCAACTCACAGCGCTCTGGCAAGGAACGGCTCCAAACATCAAGGATTTGGGCACATCTAGGAAAAACATCCCCGTTTACCGTAGCACACGGGAAAAAAAAATAGATTTTAATAGAGTTTTTGTGGTTCCCCCCCCCCCCCCCCCAAACGTTAATTGGCAAAATTGCCTTTATTTCTGAAGTAATACAACTGAACTCTTCGCAGCATTAATTCACCCAAAAGACTAACTTAACGCACGCTGTGATTCATTGTGGCAAGCTGTTAAGAAAATTTTAAAGCCTAATAAAGCACACGCACAGAGCCCCACTGCTCTGAGCTGCTACAAAACTCTTTTGCTGTGGGCACCTAGACTGGAATGACCGTGGTTCACGCCGAAGCTGAGAGGGTTTTACAGCCCGTGTTTACAAACCTGGGCACAGGACATCTTTTTTGTGTGTGCTTTTATACAGAATGACTGACCTGGAAGATTCAACAAGCTCACTGACTCCAATATGAACTTTTTTTGTTATTTTTTTTGTCTTAGTAATCAGAAATCTGAACTGACAGCTGCAGCACTAGGTAAGAAGCCCCCCCAGGAGCAGCAGCTGACCTCAGGGAGCAGCCGGGACGGCGTGCCCAGCGATGCTGCAGTCAGGTAACCACCCTACGGCAACCTCTGCCCCAAAAATTCTCTACTTCCACCTCCACCACGAGCACGGGAGGTGCGATCTGATAACACCGCTTCCCTCATTTGTCAGGACAAGCTTCCCCACTCGCTCGCCCTCGACAGGCGCAAAGGTCTTCAAGTCCCGACGGGAGGCCAGACCAGCCGTTCCCTTTGGATCCGGAGCTCCTGGAGTCGCGTCAAGTCCAAATATTAAGAGAAAATTCACACAATTTGAGGCAGCTTTTGTGAGACGAGATGCAGACGGAGCCCAGTTAGACCTTTTGGTTAAAATATACCCACTTCAGATGGAGCAACGGCTATCCCCTTCTTCTCGCCATGCAAACCTCCTAGGACAGAGGCATCTTTCTATATTCTTGTTATATCTATATTCTTATTATTTTATAATGCCCTTCTCTGGAGACATTCAGGCTGACCTTGCGAAGCCTCTGCGCAGGTTTAGCCACGAGGCTGAAAGCCCCGTCTGGCAGAGGACGCGAAACCAGCCAAATAACCCTTTTCCCCCACCAAACGAGACGAAACCAACACAACCAAAGCGCGTAGGGAATTAAGCCAGGCTACGCTGATTGCTCCTGGAATGATAAGAATGCCCTTCCCCTTTCCAGTACCGTGACGTTTGTGAGATGTCCTGGACATCCTTCCCGTTCCCCTTCCACGCCAGGTTTCAGAGGTAGGGGCTGGGATGAACACCGCTCAGCCCCTCGAAGAGAAAAGCCCTGCTCGCAGGGTTTGCTCCAGCGGGTCCCAGGAAGGGTTTGGCGTTCCTTTAAATTGCCCGTACCGTATTTTGAGATGCTCGGGTAGCTTGGTTGAGCGCCAGCTCCTCCTCGCACGGTCACCATCCAACCTGTACCGCCACCTCTATTTCGCCACGACTCCGCCAAGGAAAACCCTGCTGGGAATGATACCGGGTAAAAGCCAGAAGGAAAACCGCCACCACCTCTGAAAGGTGGAGAATTCCCTCTGAAAAAGGAGGCGTTCAGTCAAAACTGACAGCGCAGCGCCTAGCAAACAAACCGTGCATTGTACTAGCAGCAGAATCCTCTTTTTATTATCTTCCAAGGCAAACACGTCCTAAAGGCGTAGTGCAAAAAAAAAAAAAAAGCCCGTAAAGAAACGAGCCCTGAAATTCAGGCTTCCAGAGCGAGCGTTGGCATCGCTCCCCTAAACCGGAGCTCGTTCATATGCAAGCCTCAAAGCCAAGAAGTGGAGAAAAATATTAATTTTTCTTCCCGACGCGTGTAAGAAGCGGCTCGGCGCTTTCTGAAATCGCTGCTTCTGCTACAAAAAACAACACAAAGGACACTAAGAACAAACCTCCAGCAGGTCACCAAAAAACTGGGAAGCTGGTTAGAAATATCAGAACAGGAGATCCATCGCGTTTTACATGCCAGGGATTAAAGACAAAGGGGAGCGTGGTCCATTTCTCAATGTCACTCTGCCAAAATCGGCTTCAATCCTTACACTGTGGCTATGTTTATACTGAATCTTATTTTTCTTTACTCAAAACTTGGGCTTCCACACCCAGTAGGCAACATTTTCTTTTATTTTTTTTTTTTAAAGTGCATTCCAAGCTTCCCTCAAACAGCTCCAGTCAAAACATCACCAGATTTTTTAATTCCGTCAAGAATGTGAGGATCTCATTAACTAACTGCCTAATTACAGGTAACGTGCCCAGACCGCAGACCCTGTGGCATCTGGAACTGGAATACGATTCAGAAGCAACTCCACTGGGTTTGGAGAGAAAAAAAAAAAAGCTGAAATTTCTGAGTATTCCAGCAAAGAATTATGCCGCCTGCCTTCAACTCGTTAAGAGAGCTTGGAGAGAGGAGGAGGAAAAAAAAACTCACGGTACTCCAATAGTCACTAGTGGTGGGAAAGATGACCCCGAGAGGCAAGAAATGCATTCAACTCCGAAGAAAATTGCAAGATTTAAGGAAATAAAGAAAAAATAAGCCTCCAGATCTAGTGGTTGTGCAAGGAAATCCTTTCCCAGTGAGTCAAACCACTCTCATATAATGTTGTCCTCGCTGTTTTCTTGAGTTTTCCTCGTAGCTCTGCTGTCTTCTGCTTTGTGAAGTTGCAGAGATGAGAACCTGTCGGCACAGGGAGCCGCTCTGCTCCGCGTTAAATAAAGCCACGGACATCAGGACTGCTGGACGGAGCAAGCGACCTTGGAGGGAAAAGGAAAGGTGACGGCGAAGGCCAAGTTTCTGAGCAGTAGGAAGGAAAAAAAATAGAGGGCATCTTTATGAAAAAGCCTCCCGGCCACTGCAGTGAGGAAGTTTTGAAGGGGAATTTAGAAGAGGCTTTATCAGACCCCCCCTATCCAGAGGCAAACCCGCTCGGGAGCCCAGGACGGGGTTGAAGACTTGGCGAGCGAATTGCATTCCCTGCAGCTGGGGACCAGGAAGAACAGGACGAGGTAAGCTCCTCACCACCACCTCGCCTCGGGGCAGGGAAAGGAAAGCTCTCTCCTAACTTTTCAGGATCTCTGACGGGATCCTCACATGTCTTAGTGTCCATATACTGATAACACGTTATTTTCCAGTTACTTCTCCTCCTGCAGCACCTCCCGTACCGCGACGGGACTTCTCCCCGTGTTGAGCCGCCGGGGTTGCGGCTGCAATATCTGATTTGTTGCATTGAAAACTGGAGCCACGGCTGGTTTCTCCTCCAGTGAGCTGAGTCCCAGCCAGCGCTGCCATAAACCTTATCAGGAACCTACCGACGGAGTCAGCGCGACTGCGGGAGGCAAATTCCACCGGCGAGTACAAAGTATATTGCCAGCAAAAGGTTCCACGCAGCTGGGTTAGGGAGAGCCTAACTCAGTCCAGAAAAAGGACACGTTACGACTAGCACCAGCTAGCTGGCTGCAGGCACACATCCATTCATGTTCTGGTTTGGTTTTTCCTTTGTTTTGCTTTTTTTTTTTTGTATTTTTTTCTTTAAATCCATCCTGTTCACCCAGGCTTGTTAGGACAGAGGCAAGACAAGATGTTCGAGGTGTGGAAGCGATGTTCAAGGTGTGGAAGCGCCGTCCTCGTACCGGGAGCACAAACAAAATCCCCTCGGAAACAGATGTGACAGCCAAGAAGTAATTAAAAGTCACAATCAGAACCAGATAAAGAAAGTAATGAGGGAGAAAAACAAGAGAAACGAGTTGCCTGGTTGGAAGGAGGGATCAAGCTTCCGACGGCAGACCTTTCGAGGAGAGACTGGACTGAATGATGAGAAGAGAAATTAAGGAGGGAGGAACCACAAGGCCAGAAGAGAGAAAGGCATAGGCAGTACCCGAACATATTTGCAAGCATCTCTGGGACGCTCAAAGATCACAAGCCTATGATTTGGGCAAGTCCTTCCGCACTGGGAATTTAGTTGAAACTGATGAAGAACTAAATTTGCTTCCCCAGCCATTCGCTCCTCTCCCGCCAGCAGAAACGCCCACACCGCCAGCAGCACCAGGGGATGGATTTATCTACAAAGGGTCTATTTTGGGGACGAGAGCTGGGAAAGGTGAGTTTTCAAGGGAGTAAACTCCCTAATCCACACGGCTCACCCAGCCACGAGAATCCCTATGATCCTACGGGGCGACAGCAAAATTTTTTGGCGAGCGGAGCCGGTCCTTCCGCAGCAGCCCAGACGTCAGAGCGGATTAAAACTACCACGTAACCACAGCCTCGTTCTCTCTGGCAAAGCATGAAAGCAAGGAAAGAAGACAAAAAAGACATTTTGAGAACGTACCATCAAAAACTGCAGAGGCTCGAGAAGTTCTTCTGGAAGCCAGGCCTTGGGATGACATCCAAGGTGAAGCAAGCATCACCTACCAAGTTTGGGGAGCCGGTAGCACGCACGTCCCTTACAGAAAGGCCAAACCCAAACGTGGATCACGCCAAGATCTTTACATTTACCAATTAAATAACGCAACGTCTAAAGCCAACATAAAATATATGAAAAGTGCCAACGCCTTGGAGAAATTCAGCCACTCACAACCCAGTTGGCCTTTGGAAAGGAGATGAACTTGCTCCCTAGTAGAAGCCAAGAGTGGACAGAGCGAGGAAGTACTTCTAGCCATGGAGAAGCTTCAAAGGATGCCCAGCTCACAGCAAGAAAGCTTAGGCTGACCTTTTTTGGGGGGAAAAAAGCACCTTTCTCCACCACGGTTGCAGAAGGACAATCTTTTTATAGTATCGCCAGCACGGATCCACCACATGAAAGCCTGTGGTGGCGGCAGGGAGCTACAGAAGATAAACACACGCCATGCCTGAAACCAAGCCAAGGATCCCGAAAGCATCCTGAAGCGCTTGTTCCGCGCGTTCCCCGGCACCGAGTACGAAGAAGCACAACGCGGAGAGCCAAACTGAGATCGTAAGCACAGAGAGGTATTTTTAAACCGATTCGCTAACGCGTTCCACAACGCATCGCGCGTTAGAGTCTTGTCAAAACGCAACGCGGACGTTAGGGATTTCAGGAATAGGAGATTTTTACGCCGTGCCCAAGGTTGTCCAACTCCCACGGAAGCTTTGAACCCAACCACCTGCACGTAGCTTTGTCAATTGTTGGCGTGCTTTCCCCAAGCAAAATACTTGGCCTCTTCTTCCCGGCCTCCGCGACCCGAAGCTACACCCTCGGCATGCAAAACGCGGCGTTAGCGCTGACAAAGACGACGTGTTTTAGATTTAATTAACCGCGGCGGTTTGGGGTATGTGCAGCCCTCCAGGAGATTAAGTATCTGCGGAGAAAAATCTAGTTACACCTGTAGGCCCCGGCCCCGACCAAGAAGAATCCCGTTGGGAATAACCAGCGGCTCAGCCTTCATCCCCTCCAAACGGCGCAGCTCAAGCCTTCAAACCATAAACATTTAAAACGGCGCTCGGTTTTGCATAAAAAAAAATATCAAAGCTGCTGGAATGAAAAGTATGTTTATGATCTGGGGTATTGCCAGGAGCCACCCGCTCCTGCTCCGCCAGACAATGGACGTCTTTTGCTGGAACTCGTAAGGGAACTTTCTGATCTTTTCCTTGCGTCTCTTCTTCATTACAGAATATTTGAAGTCTTGTATGAAACCGGCCCGAAATTGTATTAAAAACGTAATTAAGAGCGTTAAAGCCTAGGCAAACGCTTGGGTTTGTAAATACCGCGTACGCGATGTCAGTGCCTCCGTTTCTAGGCTAATATCCCCGATAATCATTTGTAGCAATTTCACATGTGGAAATGTGAATTCGTAATCACCAACTCGCAAACCACGCACGCAAAGCTTCTCGCTGCCACTGCAGCAGCTGAGCAGAGCTCAGAGCAGCACAAACCAGCACGAGGCTGTGCCCTGCCCGCGCCTGAAAGATCGAACGGCGCGACAAAAGGACCCCAAGTCCCTCAAGTTTTGGTAAACGAGCGGCATCCAGCTCAAATTTAAGACCTGGGGATAGCGGTAGGGTGATTTCTATGAAAAGAACTCTTCATTCAAGAGACAAAAGGGTCCTGTGCGTGGTTCTAGCAGTTACAGGCACACGAGGAGCGGGATGAGCAAGCCAAAACCAACCTTCTCCCACCACTGACACACATGGACCAGCGCCGCATCATCTCCAAAACCCCGCTCCTCCTCCTCGGCTAGGCGCAAATGGAAAAGGTCCCGGCACCACAACCTAAGATCCTTTTTCTTTTCCCCCAGCAGTCGTTTTTAAGCCAGAATTCCCCCGTCCTCTCGCGCTCCGCCACCCGATGTTCGAACGAATCATCGGCACGACGGAGCTGTCGCATCCTATCACACGGCGCCACGTTGGAAGGGTGGTTGATCTGTAAATCCAGGGTTGCTTCTGCAAACCCGGGCTGCTCGTAGCAGGAACGCCGAGCCGAGACTACGGCCACCTCGCGAGCACGTCAATGAATGAAATACGCTAACCCCATCGCTTAATCCACAAATTAACGTTAGCAATTAAGTCGCATTAAAGCCAAATATTTTAAGCCAACACTTTCACGTTCTCCTCTTTTCGCATCCACCGGCTCAGGCCACCTTTCAGCAGACGGGCTGCAGCGCTCACGAGCGCCTGAAGAACAGGAGAAACGCTAACAAAACCTGACCTAGAGCAACGGGACCCGGCCCTGATGTTCTCAAAACAACCTTCTATCTGGGGGGGGAGTGCCTTAGATGTGTCTGTCCGTTATTCCTCAGCATTTGCTGGTAAAACACTGCACTGACGATAATTTTGATCTAAGGAGATGAAGGCTGGGATCTTTCCCCGACAGAAGAAGTGCTTCGATACCCACTGCAGGCAAACAGGGGAGGGAAGGCTCAAGCCTTGTCCTGATTTATTCGGAGAGGACGTCGTGACGGCGAGACAAACGGCACGGCATCCGTCAGAGCAGCCACGTGTGCCTTTTATATAGCAATATAAAGCACGAAGCCTGATTTAATTAACGGGTGGGATACACACTGCCACAAAGAGGATACTTCACGGGAAAGCACTGCCGAATACTCCACAGCAAACCCATCCTAGGATGGGTTTTCCAAAACCGATCCTCTCCAAAAGCAATGATTAATCCTCCGTATAACGCCGGGCAGCCACTGCCTCCGTACTTCATTAAAGGCAAAGTTAAGGAGAAGCAATCTCACTAGTTAACACGGATAATAAGAAAAATAACACCACCGCACCGTTGGTGTCACGCAGTTTTTCCCCTACTGCTCTTAACCTGTAGGGAGTTTTAAATCACACATGCAAATATCTTGCAAGTTGCCGGTATTAAACAACAAAAAAAGAGGCAATCTGTTTAAAACTGCTGCTCAAAGCTCCTTCGAGCGAGATGTAAATCATCGGCGGTTTTAATGTATCGGTAATAATTGTAACAGCCTCTTACAGGCGGGAAATCCAAGTCTGAATTATTCTAGGGAGAAGCACTGCTGAAAAAAAAAAAAACAGTGCTTTTTCTGGGTTATTTGGAACTTCTTTAAAAAAAAAACAAACATTTCCCCCACTGAAGCAAAGCAAGAAGTGTTTGCATTGTGTTAGCTGCAGTTATAATTTCCAGCTGTGTCAAAACTTTTAACAGCCCGAAAGCAGGAAATCCAGGGAGGAAATTCCATCGTCAGTTCCTGAAGTTTTGTAACTCCGACGTTCTTCCAAAAAAGCTGGATCTTAAAGGAAGTTTCGGTAGGGTTTTCTGTAGCCTTACCTGATGTCCTCGAGGAGCTCGCATTCGGCCTGGTGCTTGGCCTGGAGTTTTGTCATCTGCTCAACCTGAATGTTTTTTAGCTCCTGTGTGACTTTCACCTAAAAAAAAAAACAAAAACAAACAAAAAAAACAGACCCTATGCATCTTCTGTAGAGTTTGTGTGATTTTTTTTCCCCCCGTTGAGATCTGATTCCCTTCATTTATTTTAAAATCGCAAGTCTGGGAGGAAAATTGAGGCACGGAGTGAAGAAGGCAGGACCAAGAAGGGCTGAATCCGACGCACGCTGTCACCTTAGCAGGCTCACACACCGCAAGGAGCTCGCGCTTGTGCCCAGAGATTAATGAAAAGGCCATTTTATTCCGAGAGATGGGAGGAGGATGAGCATCCGACGGCTTTTTCGAACAGAAAAAAAGCTTGGAAAGAAAATATCTGGGCCACAGGGGGAAAAAGTGACGGCGCGTGTACATTTAGCAGGGAGGTGCACAGGTACCGGGAACGATTCGGCTCCAGGAGGGCCCCGTGGGGATGATTGCTCTGTTGGTTATTTTTAATAAAACAGGAGATCTGGGTGTTAAAACCCCCCGCTGATCACAGGGGATCCTCCTGGCGGCCTGGAGAGCCGCCGCCGGCATCGCCGCAGCCACTGCGCACCGGGGAGGTCGGGAACGCCTCGCGGTTACGGTGAGGAGGGGAGGAGGACCCCAACCTCCCTCTCCTTCCCCGGCCAGGCACAGGAAAAAGAAACGGAGATCCTAGAGGCTAGCAAAACCCTCCTCGGCTTTAACACCGAGGACAATCCCCCAGCAGCAAGCCCCCTGCCATCACGCCGGCACGTCTTGGAGGCACTGACGTGCAAAACAACAAAATACGGGGGGAATGCACCAAAAAACGGGGGAAATCGCACCAAAAAAGGGGGGGGGAGAATCGCATGCGAACCCCAGATTTTAGGCAGGAAACGGCTCTGTTTTTAACGGGAACTTTTCAGCATTTTCATTTTGATCAAAAATATTAAAAATAAATAAACCCCTGCGATGGAAATAATCTCGAGTGACACGACGTGGGCAGGGATCGCCGCGGCTGTAATGTAAAGAAGGCGCCAAAAGGAACCCTAAAAAAGCACCGAGAAGCGTTCGGCGGGCGCTGCTTTTGTCAGGCCGGAGGGCGAGAGGCAGGAAGGAGCCGGGGCGAGGGCTTCGTGGGGCCCCGGGGAGCTGGGGCCGGCAGATTCCTGCTCCCGACGCCGCTGTGGGATCGGCAGAGCCCCGCGTTCCCATATATTTGCTGGGAACCAGCCCCAAAACGTCTCCGGCACCCCACTGCAGCCCCAGACCGGGCAGCATCACGATGAGGACCAGGCGCACGCATCCCAAAACCGCTACCCGCCCCCCCC
>NC_048893.1:202796707-202819363 GCF_011077185.1 Oxyura jamaicensis
GGGGGGGCAGGAATGGGGTGCAGGTAGTAGAAATGGGGTCTGGGGGGTGCACACAGGAATGTAGGAGGGTGTAAATGGGGTGTAGAGGGGTGTACGGGGGTGCAAATGGGAATGCAGGGATTAGAAATGGGGTGCACATGAGGTGCCCACAGGGGTGTGGGGATTGCATAGGGGGTGGGGGCAGAAATGGGGTGCTGGGGGGGAAAGGGGAGTGCAAATGGGGTCTGGGGCGTGCCAATGGGGCTGCAGTAGGTGCAAATGGGGACACGGGATGTAAATGGGGTGCACATGGGGATGTAGGGGGGTGAAAATGGGGTGCACGTGGAGTTGGGGGGTGTAAATGGGGTATACATGGGGTGTAAAACGGGGTTCAGGGTGTAAATGCGGTGCACATGGGGTGCACGTGGGGTGGGGAGGTAGAAATGGGGTACAGGGGGAGCACATGGGGATATGGGAGGTGCAAAGGTGGATGCAGGGGGTGCACATGGAGTGGGGGGGGGCAGAAATGGGGTGCAGGGGGAGCACATGGCAGTGCACATGGGGTGCAGGGGGGGCGCATGTAGAGTGTAGGGGGGCAAACGGGTGCACATGGGGATGCAGGAGTTAGAAATGGGGTGCACACGGGGTTGCAGGGGGCGCACATGGGGTGGGAGAGGAGAAATAGGGTGTGGGGGGTACACATGGGGTGCACATGGGGATGCATGGGGTGCACATGAGGGTGCAGGGGGGCAGAAATGGGGTTCAAGGGGTAGAAATGGAGATGCAGGGGTTGGAAATGGGGTGCGGGGGGGGGCGCATATGGGTTGCAGGGGGTGCACATGGGGATGCAGGGGTTAGAAATGGGGTGTGGGGGGTGCATATGAGGATGTAGGAGGTGCAAACAGGGTTGTAGGGGGTAGAAATAGGGTGCAGGGGGTGCACATGGGGGTGCCAATGGGGATGTGGGGGTGCAAATGGGGTTGTAGGGGGTAGAAACAGGGTGCAGGAGGTGTTCACGGGGGGAACATGGGTGCAAGGGTTCACGGGGGGGTGCATTGGGCAGACGAAGGGGTGCACAGCAGCACGTGCGGTGCACATAGGGGTGCTGCAGGCATATGGGGGTGCACGGGGGGGTGCAGTGTTTGCAGGGGGTGTGCAGAGGGGTGCGCATGGGGCTGCACAGGGCGTGCAAGGGGTTGATCAGGAAGGGCGCAGGGGGTACACGAGCACAGAAAGGGTGCAGGGTGTGCAAAGGGTTGCACGTGGCAGGGCATGGGGTGTGCAGAAGGGGTGCAGGGGGGTGCACATAGGGGTGCAGGGGGTACAGAGGTTGCACATGGGGGTGCAGGGGTGTACATGTGGGGTGCACGGAGTGCACATGGGGGTGCAGGGGTTGCAAGGGGGTGTGCGTGGAGCTGCATAGGGGGTGCGGGAGGGATTGCAAGGGGTACACGGGGGGAGGGGGGCCATGGGGGTGCACCGAAGGGGTTTATCAGGGTGCACACGGGGTTTGCAAGGCATGCATGTGGGGGTGCATAGGAGATGCAATGGGCGCACAGAAGAGGTGTAGGGGGTCTGTAGGGCATGCACATGGGGTTGCATGGGGGGGAGTGCCCAAGGGGGTGCATGGGGGGATGCAGGAGGCACGCAGGGGGGTCCATGGGTGTGCACAGGGGTTACAGGGATGTGCACGGGGTTGCATGAGGAGGGCTGTCCTGGGAGAGCATCGCTGATGCAGCAGAGCCCAGGGGGCAGAAGTGACGTTCCCAGTGGGTGGGAACGAAATGATGCCGATCAGACACGCCGGTGGCTGGCTTTTTTCCCCCCAGTGCTCAGGTTGCTTGGCCAGGCTCTTGCTTAGCTTATTAGATCTGCTGCAATGAAATCTTTGAAATATATCAAGTACGTTTGGATGTTTCCTTGACGAAAATTACCGGGGCGGTTTGCAGAGCACGAGGCAATTCTCATAATTGCATTTTCCCCAAGTGCTCCGGCGCTGCTGCTGCTCCGGCGCTGGCTCCTTTATTATTGATGAGCTGCTTTACTCCAGTTCCCAGAAAATGACCCCTGCCTTCCCAGACCTTTAACGGCCTTGAACACTTTTGCAAGCTAACTTGTGTTCTCCTTCCTCTTGCAGCTATTAGTTTATTTAGTGCTGCTAATTACTCCTAATTCGCTTTCCCCAGGAAACCTTCCCCAAACCATCGGTGATGCAGCCCATCGGTGTCTGCTGCTGAAATACATCTCGGCCCCATGTTTCGGCAGCAGCACACGACCTACAGACAGTTGAAGGAGCTCAGATACACGTGTATCAGGAGAGCAAGTCCCCCTTTACACCCTACACACGGCTACCAAAGTGCTTTGAGGGGGCAGGAGCGTGGAGCACAATCACAATATATTGTGATGGGTGCTGTCGTGGCGGTGGGTGCTGTCTTCCTGGAAGGCCTTTGGCACGTTACCCCATAAAATTCTCACAGAAAAAACGTTGGAGGAAGGGCTGGATGAGCAGGCCGTGAGGTGGATCGAGAAGGGGACGAATGGTTGGACCCAGAGGGTTCCAAGTCATGGTGCAAGTGGTCATGGTGCAAAGTCTAGCTGGAGGCCTGTAACGAGCAGAGGGGGTCAATACTGAGTCCAATCTCATTTAACATCTTAATTAATGGCCTGGTTGGTGGGGTAGATGCACCCTGAGTATAATTCACAGATGATGTGAAGCTGGGGGGAGTGTAGGATTCATCAGAGGGCCATGAAGGCTCCTGAGGGCCCTAGGTAGGTTGGTGAGGTGGGCTAGGAGGAACCTCATGAGGTTTAGCAAGGAGAGGTGCAGGATCCTGGCTCTGAGGGGGGAGCAGCCCTGGCCCCATCTTGGGGAGAGCCCAGCAGGGCCCCAAGGTGCGGGAGGGCCTGGAGCACCTCTGCCATGAGGAGAGGCTGCGAGAGCTGGGGCTGCTCGGCCTGCAGAGGAGGAGGCTCCGGGGGAGGCTCTCGCCAGGGGTGCCCAGGGCCAGGAGCAGAGGCCCCGGGCCCAGCCTGGAGCCCGGGAGGTGCCCCCTGGGCCCCAGGCAGCACTGCTGGGCCGGGCGGGTGCCGGAGCCCTGGCCCAGGCTGCCCAGAGAGGGGCTGGGGGCTCCTCCGCGGGGTCTCCAGCAGCTGCTGGGATGTGGGGCTGGGCCCCCTGCTCGGGGTCACCTAGCTAGAGCAGGGTGGGAGCAGCTCACCCAGGGGTGCCCCCAGCATCAGCCAGGCCACGGGGCTGCAATTCTGTTTTTGAAACAGTTCAGAGAATGAAACTTCAGCAGAGGAACAAGTTCTCTGTGAGTCAGAGAGGAACAGGCAGATGCAGCACTGCTCTTACAGATGCAAACCCCAATTTTTTTTGCATCCCTGCTTATCGCCATGCAAGCCTCTGCACACACAGGCGTAACCCACCCGTCTCTGCATGCAGGATCAGGAGGCACTTTCGGTTCAATGCCTGCAAGCGCGTACAGCAGCCGCCTTCCCGTGCCTGGCTGTAGTTTTCCACTGTTTGCTTCTGTTTGTCCATGAATCATTTCGTTTTTTACGATGACCACAGATGCCCTCAAGCCTGGACCCCAGGGCGCTGCAGGTTCAGTGCCTGTCCCAACAGAGTTGTCATCTGCAGTGCTGCCGAATCATGATGGAGCTGCCTTTTGGAGCTGCTAATAGCGCTTACACATCTCTATAATACGGATAATAGTCGCAATGGGGGAAAAAAAGAAGTGAAATAAACTGATCAAAGACTTTGTGAGCAGAGGGTGAAAAAGTGAGTATGACGTGATGTCAAAACGCAGCATGCTTTATCAAAAATATTTGCTTCCATGGCCTACCTTAGTTCAAAACACGTATTTTAACCCTTGATTTTTCATTTATAGTCATGCAAGTTCAAAATATTAGTCCTGCCACAAACGTAAGCAGGACGGGGAGGCAGCTGGGTACCCTGCAGGCAACGCGACTCACGACAAGCCAGGCACTCAGATTCATTTCCACCACTGAGCCTGAACATCACAACTGAAGCTCATGTTTTTCTTCCTTAAATTGTGTAGGGCAAGGAAGTTCCCATACTCCTGACCAGATGCTGGAAGTAGAATAATTAATCCTTCCCCAGGCTGGTTTAGCGTCCTGCAGCCCAACCAAGCACCATCTGCTGCACCCACCCGCTGGTGCAGCTGCTCCAGATGTTGCTCTCACGTTCTCCAGCCTTTCTCGCCGCATCAGCACAGCCTGTGGGTTGCAGCAGCTCTGCCAGCAATGGATGTGCTTCAACCCACGAAGACGAAACAGATTTCCTGACTCCGAATGGAGCATTGCCAAAAGGCTTGCACAGCTCCTGGTGGTGTGGATGAGAGCTCAGTGTTTTTCTGCCCTCAAAAAAACATGAACACACATGAGGGCAGAGTCTTTGTAGGGCTAATAGTAATGTGGGGCATATTCAGTGTCCATTGCATATCTAAAATGTGGGCTAATTTTTCTTTTTGGTGTCATTTAGCTGCTTTGGACAGGCCTATGTTGTTTGGCGGCAGTCAAGACTGCATAGCTGGAGGTGGTGCAGCCCCTAATATTCACCAAGATAAGTCAGCAATATAAGGGCCAATATATTCACCAATATAAGGATTTAAACTCCATCAAATGTTGAGCAAAGTGTTGGAGGCTACAAGAATAGGGACAAGGAAGGAAATCACCTGCAATGCCCTTGTGCAATGCCCTGGAGCCAAGACCCAGTGTTCTCCTCCAACTTCAGCTGGAAAGAATTCTGAGGCAACACCCCAAAATACCCCAAAAAAGCACCCACAACCTCTTAGCACCAATCTGCCTGAGCCTTCAACAGAATAATTAGTGCAGGAGGTTTTGTGAAGGCTTCATCCTCCAGGGTGTCCAGGCTGTGGCCAGGGGTAACAAGCAGTGTTATTCACAGGAAAAACAGTAAAAAGATAAAAAATAAAATAAAATAAATGCACCCACTGATACAGAAATAGAGTTATTAGTGGTGGGGTTGGGTTAGCTGTAGCATCGTTTAAAAGGGACATTCAGCCAAGGGACTTTTAGAGTTTTGTAAATAGTCATCTGTCTTAGTTTTTATTTAAAATAAAGAAAGAAAGAAGCACACAAAGGTTTCTCATGAAACCTGACATTTCCATGAAGCCGGGACAAGCCTCAAGCAGAGTGGGCAGGAGACCAGGTGACTGGGGGCATCTATGGCTCCATCAGATGCTGGCATTCAGCAACAGGCTGGAAGCTGGCAGACGTGGCCATTGCAAGCGGGTTTTGCTTCTCCTTCTGTTTGGGGTGGCTTGAGATGTTCATCGTGTGAAGGGTGGGTGAGAAGCTGGCCCTCCGCTCTCGGGAGGCCCCCCCTGCAGCGCTGCGTTCAGCTCTGGGCCCAGCACAAGGACACGGAGCTGCTGGAGCGGGCCCGGAGGAGGCCGCGAGGATGCTCAGGGGCTGGAGCAGCTCTGCTGTGGGGCCAGGCTGAGAGAGCTGGGGGTGGTGGGCCTGGGGAAGAGAAGGCCCAACAACCCCCAGGTGGGGAAGGAAGAGGGAAGAGGACTCGTGGCTCCATCACAAGGCCGTGTCCTCACTTCAAAACCTGCTGGAGCCGACGGGAAACACGCTCCCGTCGAGCTCAGTGCTTCTTGGCTCCAGCCCACGGCCCGCTGTTGTCATGGCTCACTAAGTTAAATATTTCGCTGACGCTTTCAGAAATGAAACCAGGGAACGCTTGACCCCTCGGCTGAAAGCAGACAAAAGGAAAATGCTGGGGAGGGAGGGAAGGGGGGGGGGGGGGGTTGCTTTAAAAAGGTGTTTGGGGTGGAAATTTAGCCCTTGGTTTGGTCTTGGTTATGCCTCTGCTAGGAAATGGAAAGAGACGGGGACCATGCTGTGGGCTTAGGGACAGACGGCCACCTCCCAGCTGTGGGAGGAAGGCCAGAAATGACCCAGGAAGCTCGTGGCGATGGGCAGAGCTGGGCTGGGCCCTCAGGTACCATTTTCTCTTGCCTGGGGTCAGGGCAGCACAGGCAGCTCTGAGCATCCCAGCCAGCTCTTGCTGTTATGAAGAACCTGGTGGGCTCCCAAAATTGGTCAACAGGATCTGAGATACAATCCTAAGTGGCAAGCAAAAAGGCAGCATGTATGTCAGCAGCAGGGAGCTGGGCCAAGATACTCCTGAAGGAAGGAAGGAGTGTTTTGGGGTAGCTGCCCTACAGTTTGGGGTCCCCTCTTCTGCACAAGCAATGGGGATGCTCTTTGCACTGCTCCATCTCTGTGTCTCCTGGCCTTGTGGTTTGGCTCGGTGGCTTGTTACCACCATCGTGTCCTTCATCTCAAATCAACAACACAATCCATCTCCTCACATGTTCTCTGGGTAGTGGGGTGCTAAGTCTGTAGGGACCCCAAGTCCGTGCAGACCTGGGCTGGCTCTGGCAATAGCAGGGGACACATCACAGCTATGGGAAACCCCAAGTAGACCAAGATGTGGGTTTTCTCCGAATTTTCACCCCAAATCTGGGCTTGCTTTGCATCACTTCAATGAGGAGCCAACATGGGAATTGCCCTGGGCACTGTGGAGGTTTTCCTGTTCCCTCTCAGAGAGGGAAATAACATTCAACCACTGCAATGCCCCAAGCGGTTAAGAAAATAATTCATCCGCCTGTTGATTTTAATCTTCTGGAATGCTTTTTGTAAATCTGGCTGTTTGCAAAGAGTAATCTCCTCCCCACAACCCCTCAGCCGGGCTCTCTGGGCATTCATGCTCTGGTTCCCCCTGGGTATGCCGGTGGGAATGGGGAATTGCTTCCCAGGAGGCTGCTCTGGAGCAAGGAGGGGGATCAGGTGTGTGTGGGCAGCTCTGAGTTAGCTGAGAAAGGCAGGAGATTGACATGGTGTCAAGATAATAAACATATAAATGTAAGAATAAATGGTGTTTTCATTTTAAATGAAAGGGGTGCAGAATAGTCCAGAAGATGTACATAGAGCCCAGAGAACCCCACAGAGAAGAAGGCTGGAAGCCCAGAGGGGCAAGCAACGACTGGTGATGATAATTTGCAGCTGAAATCGAGGCCTGTTCCCTAATCTGAAACAGAAGAACCTGGCCCTAAAAGCAAAATTTGGAGAGGAGCTCCAAGGAATCCAGGTCAATCGATTTCCATCCTCCCTCAGTGTGAAAGGCACTGCTTTCGGGTTGGGCTTGTGCATCTTCTTTACCCACAGAGAAGAAGCAGGATCTCTTCCTCCTTTTTGTTTTAAATAGGAATATGTAGGAATTTAAAAGCTGATGGATAGATAGATGGATAGATAGATAGATAGATAGATAGATGGATGGATAGATGGATAGATAGAAGGGTAGATACAGGAATGGACAGATGGATGGAAAGATGATAGATGGATAACCTGTATATATGGATGGATAGAGAAAAAGAAATGAACAAATGAAATGAAAATAACAAAGGAATGAAAGGATGAGCAAAAGAATGAAATTATCCTTAATTAACTTGTGATACCCCTGGGGATGTCCCAGCCATTCCCTTCCCCTCCTGTGTCTTGGCCAGCGCAGGAGCCAACCTTGCTGCAGAGCAGGTAAATCCTGAAACCGAGCCTGGGACTATCCAGCTGCAGCAAAGCAGATGTGCTGACAGATGTTTCTGGCTCCTCCTTTTCCCCTCCAGTCCCCGTGCTCTGATGAGATGGAGGCAGGTTTTGGGGGGCTTTACCCTGCCTGGAGCCACCCAGCTCCATCAGCCCCTTGCAAACCTCAGGCTGGGGTTCCCTCCTGCTCCCCAAAATCTGTCTCAACCCATGGTGAGGGCAGGAAAGCAGGAGGGGTGACAGGTCCTGGCCATGCTTTAGCTGCTCAAAAATAATATCCCAGTGCTCGGGCAGGGACACTGCATGCCCTGGCAGAGCTTTCTCAGAGCAGCCACCATTTCCCCCAGAATTTCCCCCAATTTCTCCATTTCAGCCTCATCGTTTTTTCCCCCCGGGAAGCCTTGCAGACCCAGCAGAAGGCAAACACGGAGCGTGGGGCCGGTGGCGGAGCCTCTGGACTTTCCCCACGCGGGGGTGCCATGGGGATGCGGATGGGACTGGTGCGCCCGGAGCCTGCCTCCTTCCTTCGTCCTTGCAGGGCTTTCGCTTTGCGTCCTGGTCGGGGACTGATCCCTGATTCGCGATGAAACGCTTAATTAAGAGTATCCTACGTAAACCAGCGTTGCTCTGAGAGGCGAATTCTCTTTGGCTGGAAGATGATTTTTAATTCCCTGAGAGGTGTCGGCCGCCACAAAGAGCAGCGGATCTGCCACTGGGCTGAGCGCACGGCTCGCTTACGAGCTGAGTTTCCCCACCTTACACAGCTGCCTTAAATCTGACCGGTGTCACGCTACGGCGCAGGCAAAAGATAACACCTCAGCAACTGAGACTGCTCCAGCTTTGCCATAAAAAGGAGATTAAACGGATTAGGTAAAACGAGATCCGCGTAGCGTGCTTTTTGCATGCTCTGGCAGACCCCAGCCAGGGAAAATCACTCCTTGGAGGTTGCCATAACATGGTGCCAGCTGAAGAAAACTTCAAGTGGCTCTTTAGGAGCTCGGGGCATGACTCAACCTCCTCCAGGTTAAGCTGGGGTGGAACGAAGCTTCTTAGAGCCCAAACTGCCAGCGGGGACGGAGGTCCGGCTGAGCAGCGAGCGCGGGCTGGGAGAGCGCCTGCGCGGCCCTGCCGCGTCCTGCTTAGGCTTGTTCCACCGCATTTCGGCGAAGGCAGCGTTGCTACACCCAGGCAGCTTTGTTCTCCGTAGCCCCAGCCTCTCCCCGTTCCTCCTTTGTAAATATTTACTATACCTGGGGGACGGGTCCGGGATTTGTTTTCACGAGAACGCATCCAAAGAGCAAATATTTCGGAGCAGAGAGGCTTGGCAGGTCGGTGGGGTTTGTTTTCCACCACGAGTTGGCCACTTTCCCACACCAGACATGAGCACCAGCTTCCGAGGAGCAGGACGTGGTGTTAGCCTGCCGTGGGAGGACAACTGTTTCCACATCCATCCAGGAGGGTCCTCGTGGTGCCTTCAAGTGGAGGTGACCTCTGTGCTGGTGTAAACCAGGTAAGTCCTAGCGCAGCCTCTGCTGCTGCTGCCTCCCATCCTGCGAGCTGGGAGCGGAGGGGAGGAGGCAAAGTGAGGACCCACGAGAGAGGAGGAGTATGTCCAGTGATGGCTCGATGGGTTTTAACCTCAGCTGGGAGTGAATCTGCCATCTGTGGGGCTTCCAAGGTCTGGTGGAGGAGAGAACTCCATGGCGTGCAATCCCATCAGGTTGTATTAAACACCCTTTGGCTGTTTTTCTGCTGCATTATACCAGCAGCACATCAGGAGGAGGAGGCAGGAGGTCACAGGAGTAGCTGAAGCGCAAGAAGAGTCTCCAAGAACCATCCAACCACTCCTAAAGTTTGGGAGCATCTTGTCCCAGGTGTCCCAGCAGGCTCAGCTTCATGGGCTCACCTTGTGTGATCACATTGTCCCTAGGACGTGGGACACCCAGAGATGGGTGCAGGGCCTCCTGCCAAGGGCCAGCCCCCTGGAACTTATATATAGATATAATATATATATATATAACTCCAGGAGCCCATGTCTGTGATTGAGCACGGGTTGTCACCATCACTCCTGCAGAGCTCAGAGGGGATCAGAGGTCCTGCTGTCACCTGCCTCCCTCCTGAGGGTCATCTACTAGGTCTGGGGCTGGGGACATCAGCGAATCCCCACCAGCCTCTTTCCTCCAAACTCTTCCCTGGGACAGAAACAGGGACATGGGCAAGTTCAGGGTCCTCAGCTCCTGTTGAAGCTGTCCTCGTGAAGGTGACCTTCACCTTCCTGAGCTTTGCTTCGTGCTGATAGCCTGGCCTCACCCACCCCGTTGACACACACGAGGCTTTCTGGCTGCCAGGCAGCGTGATTTGCTTGTGGCTTTGGGCATGGCACGGTGCCGGGCTGGCCGAGATCTTCAAGGCTTGATGGGTCAGGGAATTGCAGCACTCAGGAAGGATAGGGGACAGCAAGAAAAAAGGGACGAAAGGAAGGAAAAAAGCCCTGAGGGGACAAGAAACAAAAGGAGACAGCGAGAGGAGGCTTGGAGCAGGGAAGAGGAAGGACATCAAGGCAGGAGACAGGTTGTAGAAGTAAGGGAGGAGCACTGCGATTGCGAAATGTGGAGGCGAGTGACAGCAAATGTGAAGATAACAATGAGACTTGGCCCTTTATAAAGCACCAGAAGGACCTTGTGTGTTGTGTTACGAGCTGTTGTCACTTTGCAAGACCCTCCCATGCTTGCTTGGCACGCACAGGGTGAGAGGACACTCTCTGGCTCAGACCTTCATGAGGCATCTCCGCACGGTCACCGGTGACCAGGCTGAGCTGTGGGCTCCAAAAAGGGCGGTGCAGATCTCCAGCTGGCTTCTATGTCTTTAGCAGCCAGTGTCTTTGTCGTGGTGCAAAGCCAGAGCTGTAGGAGCATCTTCTCAGCTGTATGAGGACTTCTCCACACTTGAGGGTCTCTCACACCTTCCTTGGAAGATACCATCTGTTGTCAGGCTGATGGATTCCTACTCCATGGACTCTGCCGTGATGGACACAGGCAACACCAACCCCTCTCACCAGCACAGGCTTGCCACAACACAAACCCAGGAAGGAAAAAAAAAAAACAAACTCTTTATTAGCCGACCCAGATGACTTCAGCGCCTTGATCCCCCGTGCTCAAGCTGCCGCCCATGCAGGAGCACGCACGTCCCCGCGCCGTCCCCTCCACGCAGGGCGAGCACCGCGCGCGTTCCCGCTGCGCATTCCTCTGCCCGGCCGTGCGTCACCGCTGCTCTCCCCCCTGTTAATGCGTAACTTGAAACTCACTCGGGCACATTTCTGGGATCGCAGCATTATCTGTTCCCTCCTGGGTGCATCCCTGCCTGCTTGGACCGGGGGTATTTTTATCTGCGGGTGGCCGGTGTCAGGTGAAGGGCATGGGCTGGGGAGGACTGAGCAGGCCTCCTGAGGGTCTCCTGAATCCACGTGTCCTTCCAGGGCTACCAAGGTAAAGTCCTTCACGGGTAGAGGGTGAACAACCACCTGGAGAGGGGTTCTTCAGAAACGTGTCTCAGCATTTTGGAGACCAGGAGCTCCCCAGGTCTTAAGGCTCTGGTGAGGGTGGGAAGCCCTTCCTCTCCGTGTTTTCTGGCTGCAAAAGGAAAGGAACTGCTGGATTTCTCCCCGTGCCTGCGGTGGATGTCCTTGGACATGCCACCTCCAGCACTGGATGGTTTTTAGAGCAGGCACATCATTTTCCAGAGTGGTTCAGGCACAGCTGGCTGCCCCACAGGGCAGGGAGAGGGGATGATGCTGGCTCCTCGCCACCCTGTCCCGCTATCAGAGCAGGGCTCCGTGCCGAGGGCTTGGCCATGCAGGGCTGTATCAGCCCGTGGCTGCCTGGGCTGGGCAGCAGTGGCCCGTTTCCAGCGTTCCCCACTCGGTCGTGTCCTGCTGCAGCCCCGGTTATCAGCACCAGCCATTCCCAGCAGCCTGGCAGGGACACTTCCCCTGGGGCTTTCATGCACACGTCTCCATTCACCCGGCCCCGTGTTCTCCATTCACCGCTCTGTCTCCTTCCCTACAACCGTGGAGGAACGGAGGAAGAACCAGCGTTCTTATAAGCCCCTTCCACCCCCTAACAGCCAGCCTTTGAAGGCCAGGAGAATGGCCACGAGGAACTGCATGCCTTAGGGTCTTGATGCTACCCCAGATCCTCCAAGAACCTTTTCCCAGGCCACTGGAGAGCAGCACCTTCTCCAAACCAAAGGCGACTTTGGCAGGTTTCTTGCCAGCATCATGGCCACAAGCCCATCCTCCCTTCTCACTTTCTTTGTGCTTTGCACGCCGCTGTCATCTCGACCACCGAAGCAGTGCTTGGACCAGAAGAACTTCTTCCTTATAATTTTTTCTTCTGCTTTCATCCACATCACTTCCGTGGTGCAACTCAACGTTGACATCCCTTCCTCATTCGTTCCTTGGAGATGTCCCTACCCGATTCCTCCTCCTCTGTTTCAGTCTTCCCCATGAAGTTGGCGAGATCCCGGCACACAAAATATTACAAACGAAGACACGCCGAGGTTTTGCTTGCTTGGATAAGAGGCTGTAGGAACCAAGAGCATCCTTACAGAGAAGGATCCCATCGCTGTTGGCTCCTCCAAGGAAAAACCCATCCCTGGCTGCCAGCACGTGCAAGAAAAGCGGAGATGAACCTCCTAAGAAAACCCCAAGGAGAACTGCGGTCATCTTCAGGATCCTGCTCCAGAAGGGACCACCTGGCAGGAGGAGGAGACATCAGGACATGGATGGGTGTCCTTGGAGGTGCCCCTCCGTGTATGGTGGAGACTTTGATGGTGCCCTTCTTTACAAAGGCTTGGAAGGAAGTGAAACTGGGAGCTGGCAGCATGGCACAAACCAAACTCAGCCTTTTTTTTCCCCATTCTGCTCAAAAGGAGGGTTCCCAGCACCCTCCTTCAAGAGGATGGGTGTGGGCAAGGCGTGGGCTCAGCGCCTGGGCACGTAAGAGGGGAACTGAAACCTCCTTGGCAAAGCACGAGGCCCCCTGGAAGTGGTGGGAGCAACGTCCCGATGCTATTTTGGGGGTCAGGCTCTGGGACACGCTGAGCACTGAAAACCCCATCCCGTGCGAAGTTAAAGAAACCCGATGGCCCCGGAGATTTTTATTCTCCTGGAGCCCAGCGTGCGCTGAGAAAAGGGGATGAAACTGTAGCGATCCAATCGAATCGAAGCTGCAGCATTTCGGGCAGTGGGCAATCCCCTCATTTGACTCCCAGATGCGAAGGTACAGAAGCACAAAGGGAAGTGAGCCTTCCCCGGGAGCACGCTCCTGGTGCTGCCTTCAGCTTGGACATCAGAAAGCAACCAAAAAAATAAATAAATGCTCATTTCGGTGGTGATTTCTCAGCAGTACAGAGGCCGAACAGGTCCATGTTGTCCTCCCAAAGCCCAATGCATTCAGCTATGGTAGATTATCAGCCTCCCGAGAGCACTAAACAGACCCAGGGTCAGGCGTGCTGCTGAAGGGCTGCTGTTTTGATACGCCTCTTGCCTAAAACCAGCCCCCCCCCCTGCACTGGAGAAGCCTACCATTATCCAGAGCAAATTGCTTTCACTGCTTCCAGCTCCTTCCTCGTGCTCTTTGAGAAGTTTTCCTTCTCCAGGAACGGTTGACAGGTTACGGGGGCAAACAGTAAAATCCACTTACCAAGCCCGCTCTTACACAATAGCCTCTCCGGAGAGCCAGCTTTCATCTCTGAGTCATAAGGGAAATGAAACAGGAATTTATTTTGTTTTTTAACTCCGTGGAAGATGTAATCCACTTACTCTGCCCATTCACAAAAGCAGATGGCACGTCCGGAAAGTCCCAACATTTAGAGGCATAAACAGGAGCTGAGCTCAGCCTCATCACGGCCCTTCGGCGTATAGAGGGAGGATGCACATCTGGCAGCGCGCTGCTTAGAAAAGCTCAGACAAAGGGGTAAATCCTCCAAAACCGTGCCGTGAGGCACAAAAGAAGGAGATCTTGAAGGTGTGCTCATGGCGTGGATAGCTGAGATGAACTCTGTAGGCACAAAGCATCCCCGTGGCCTGGGTGAGATGCTTTTGCCAGCTGAGGTCAGGGAGGAGATGTTACCTGGTGGTGAGCATCGCCCTTACCAGGACGTGGGACTTTCCTCTCCTGAGCACCCCTTTTCCTGCTGCAAAAGACATCGAGCCTGGAAAGCCCTTTTGGCCAAGCTGCTTCTGAGCTTGCTGAGCCCTTAACTTGGCCGTTTGCCTCCCCCATGTTTCGTTCAGCCCTCCCTGGCCTCCCCTTGTCCCCCTCGTTCCCATGGGTGCACATCCATCACTCTCCCTCTGGGGACACCCAGCCCATGCCTGGGAGCCCGGAATGAGGTTGTAATTTCGTGGCACTGATGTTGTCCTCTGTGAGCAGGACTAAATCCACCCATGCAGATGCCACGACGTCTTGACGTGATGTCCAAGGAGCTGGATTTGAGCTGGAAGAGCTCAAAAATCGGGACAGGACAACCCCAAACATGCTGTGGGACAGTGGACATCCCCCACCCAAGTAGTGCATCTATGTGGGATCTTTGTAAAGACCTGGGAAAGCAGAGGTCAGGGAGCATTGCCTAACCCCAACCTTAACCCTAACCCTAACCACAACCCTAACCCTAACCCTGGGGAGGGTCTGCAAAGCGTTTGGGGTGAATCCGTGCTCCCCAACCCCTTGCAAGTGTCAGAGAAGAGCCACTTCCAGCCACAAAGCACCCATCAGCATGTTCATGGGTGCCAAAGCTGCAGACCAAGTTGTCACCCCAACTGGAAGGGCCGTGTGGGGACACCTGGGAGGGGCAGGAACCCCTGATCAGAAGGGGGGTGCTTCTGTGCTGGTGGGACAGGGCTTGGAGCCACCATCCCATGAAAAGCTTTGCATCAGGAGCTGGCAGCAGTGAGCAGCACCGAGCTGTCCCCATAAAACCTCGGCACGTGTGGATGCCCGAGAGCAAAACTCAATCCCAAGCATAAATCCCTGCTTGATGATGAAACACCGTGGGTTTTGGGGGAAGGAAATCAGACAACGGGGAAGGGAAGGGAAGAGTTAACCCATTTCTAGGTGCAGACGCAATGTCCCACCACAACAGCACTTGTGGGACCTTCTGCACGCTCCATGGAGGGCTGGAGGACCTGGGCACGCTTAATTGCTCTTTTAACAACCTCCATCACCCAACAGCCCGCGTGGTGGGAAGGATCATGCTCCAGGAGTTCAGGAACCACCAGGCTGGAGAGGAGAGGCTACGTGCTGGAGAAACGAGCCCATGGAGGGACCTTGGAGGCTTGGAAAGGAGGGCAGGAGCTGCTGGCTACGGGTTGTCCCCGGGTCAGCGGGGAGCCACAGCACCCCCAGAAGGGAACAGGGTGGTGGCTGTGGGGCCAGGTTGGTCCCCAAGGCCAGGCAGAGGGTGCCAGAGGGGAACAAGCCCAGCAGGGCCACCCAGGGGGATTTTATTGCTGCCTGCTGGGGTGGTGTGGAGGAGGTGGAGATGGGCTCTCCTTGGAGGTGCCCATGAAAGAAACCGAATCATAAATCAAAAAAGGGGGAATTCCCATTAGGTATCCCTAAAAAAAATCCCCTTAAGGGTGGACAAACCTTGCAAGAGAGCCCTGAGAGAGAGGGAAGTCTTCCTTTTTGGAGATATTTGAGCCTGGCCAGGCAGTACCTGGACCAGAGCATCAGTCCTGCTGCTGTCACCCCGCTTCTCGGGCTGGTCCTCGAAAGTGAGGAGGAGCCCCAGGAGCTGAAATGGGGCCAGGAAAACGTAGTATTGTGGAGAGTGACTCCCTGGTCCTTGCAAACAATGGGGAAACTGCGTGGAAATGTAATTAGCTAATGCAATTAAATCATTCCTCTTCAGCTAGCATGCTCTTGGCTTAGGCTCTCGAGGAGGTGAGGAGGTGTGATACCTCCTCCAGACTCAGCTTTCAGGGACGGGAAAACTGAGGCGTGAGCAAGAAATGTGGCCTGGGAGCACACAGAGATGGGGTGACAGGACCGAGGTGCCACCAGCTTTTCCCTCTGGTCTGTGCCATCTCCATCACCCCATGGCCACAGTGGGATGGGGAACACGGAGCCAGAGCAGTACGTAGGACCACCGGGGTTCCCCAGCATGGGAAAAAAGGGTGGTATTTTATCCCAAAATAGCTTTTTCGGTACAAAGGAAAGGGCTCCCCACGAGTGGGAGGGTTTCCTCCTGCCGCAGGAAGATGACTGACTCACTCCTATGGAAACTGGAGGGGCAGGGAAGGGGCGATCCCTCTCCCCAGTGGCAGTCCCTCCGCGGATAAACCCCCGTCCGCTTCCCTTGCAAACACCTGCTGCTGAAAACATCTATTCCTGGGCTTTTCTTATCAGATGGCCTCTTCATTCCTGAAGGTCACCGAGTGTCCTTGCTGAGGCTCCAGGCACACCCCGATGCCTTGCGATCACCCCGCGGCTGATGGATCGCCGGGGATCCCCACGCCTGGGAACACCAGGAAGCACCTGCAAGCACTTGGCCGAGGGCAGGGCTTTCCTCGCCGTGTTTTCTAACCCGCAGGAGGCAGATCCTGGTGCCGAGGGGACGGGCTGATGTTCCCAGGTCCCAGTTTTAATGTGAGCCACCAGCCTGAGGGGAGCGGCGGGTCCGTGTCCCACCACCCAGCGCGTCCTTCAACCCGGTGGGCTCAGCCACCAGGGATGGGACAAATCCTGAAAGGGAGCAAAGCCGTTGTCTGTTTCTCATGGGGAACCTCGTGCGTGGTCCGTATCTCACCATAAACCTTGACTTGACACCAAGGATGGGTCCTACTGGGGACACCCCATCAATTTGCCGGTGATCGCCCTCCACCCCATTAATTTACAGCGCAGAAAAGCTCAGCGCAGCTTCTCCTTTCCAAAAGGACCTGCCCCAATTGCCAAAAAAAGAGATCAAGACCTGGTTTATGGGGCATGAGGCCCTGCTTTGCTTGTCAAAGGACCCTTTGGTCCCTAGATGGCTAAGCCAGACACGAGCTCAGATGCCAGGACCATACGAGCAGGACATAGTGGGGTTTCCCTGTGGATGCCTCTAATGAAAGAGACGTTGCCTTTCTAACAGAGATCGACCCGAGTGGTAGCTGCTGGATTTCAGGAGAGAATCTGCGGGGTGAAATTCAGGTGGCAGCCCAAAAACCAGGACCTGGTTATCCACAGGTCTCACGGAGCTCCGTGGCGCTCAGCCCATTGCAGACTTAGGGCTGGCTGCGATGAACCAAGCTGCGATGGACTTTGGGCCGTGACCATCACCATTTGTACCTTCAGCCTGCCCCAGATCTGTTGGGATCGACTGATCAGAGGGTGACAGGATGGACCCGAGGGGTGGGAAGGGACCGCGGGAGGTCCCCAGCCCAACGTCATGCTCATGGCAGGGGCAGCTCAGGCCATTTGTGCAGGGCTGGGTCTCGAAAACCCCCAAGGATGGGCATCGCACTGCCTGCTGAGGGCAGGAAAAAAAAAAATCCCCTTAAATCCCATCTGAGTGATCAGTGGCGGCGATGACAGCGGTGCTGTCACGCAAATCACGAGTCACCCAGCCTGGCCGCCTTGGCCCTCGCTGTGGGAAGAGGACGGAGGCAGCAGTCCCAGGGAGCACCGTCCCCTCTCCTGGACCACCGCCGACACCAGGAGCAGCCCTGGGGTCTGTGCACATCCCAGGCTGCTGCTCGTGGTGCTGGAGGCCACGGGTTTGTCCCAGGTCTCTTTCCCTTCCCTCCCTCCTCGTCCACATGCCCTCCTCTCCTTCGGCACGGTCGGTGGTTTCGTTCCATGATGGCCTGACCGAAACGCCCTTCATTAAGCCCTCCTCGCTTGTATTTAGCTTGGAAACCCTCTCCTTTGATTTCAAGACTTGTCCGGGCAAAAAAATAAAATAAAATAAAATAAAAACAAGCACAAGACCAACTGTACCAGTTGGTCAAATAAACACTCATGCCTCCAAAGCTCGTTTTGCAAATCTGGACTTCCCAGCAGGGCTCTGACAAACGCTAGAAGCAGATCTACGAGGAAATACTTGTTTGACCTGGAGGAACCGAGTTCTGGTTAGCTAAATCTTGTGGATTAGAAGCTTCCCGGTGCACCGAGGACATCGAGCCTGGTGCTGGTGCTGAGCCTGCTGCCACCCGGGGCATCTCCAGCGCAGGGAACGCTCACCCAGCACCCCAACGTTCCCAGTCCGTGGTGGTCCCAAGCCAAGGAGCCAGCCTGGGAGACTCCGGATTAATCCCTGGAACATGACCTTTCGAAGCTGGGAGTGGTGGGAGAGTTATTTTAGCTGCTGCCGTGGCAAGGATCCAAGGGAGAAGGGCCAGCCAGGCCCTAGATAACAATATTGGCCTCCTGACAAGGACGCGAGCCTCCGGGCCGGCCTCGCTCCTGGGGGGTGATCACAGGGCGGGCACGGGAAGGCGGCTGCCCCCCCTCTCCTCCACCTGAGGGTCAAGAAAACCCCAAGAAGAGCCCCGTCGTCACCTGGCATTTCCCCAAATCCTGGAGAAATCCTCGCAGGCTGGCTTTACCAGCTCCCAAAATGCTCCTCACGTGGCCGGGGAGGTCACAGAGCCCTGCCTTCCTCAGGAGCGCTTTGGGTTCAGTCGGTGTTTAAATGGGCAAATTTGTGGGGAAATGGATTGTGATGGTAGAGGGAGTTGTAAAACTGCATCCGTCCTCCCCAAGGGCTTTTTGGAGCAGAAGTGGCCCCAGTGTGGCTCTGCTTCAAGCAGGGTTTGGGACACGGGTGCAGAAGTGCCACCAAGCCCCCTCCTCTTCCTCCAAAGGGCAGGATGGGTCCCTGGGGAGGGTCCTGGGGGGGATTCCTCATCACATCAGGGCACGGCCAGTTTGGGGTCTAAAGAGTGACACGGTGAGGCTCTTTGGCTCCTCTGAAACATGCATCTGGATGAACATCTCCAGGGGGATGTCTCGGAAAATCTCATTTTCTTGGCCGAGCTGGACGAGTTGCATCCTCCACCGCACGGTCCAGGGTCCGTGTGTCCGTCTGTCCGGCCAGCCCCGTGCCCTGGATCATCCCAGCATGAACCTCCCCAAGGACAAGCAGGTTATTTTGGAGCAGGAGGGGAAGGAAATGAATTCAAGAGGTCCGTATTGAGAACAACATATTATTTTTTTTTTGGAAACAAAGGGATTCCAGGGTGGGACCCGTGCTGGTCCCTGCAGCCTCTCCGAAAACAAGAGAAACGACCCAGAAAACTGCTGCAAAATGGCTTTTCCCCCTCCACCAATGGGAACTTGCTGCTGAGCATCTCTGCAGCCCTTAACCTCTGGAAAAAAAAATAGATAAAAAAGGATGATTTCAGGTGTGGGAGGCTATGGGGTCCTGCCACCCATCCCATAAACCAAATTCCGTCCTCGCAGATGCCAAATCCTCTGTGGGGGATGGAGCAAACCCAGGCTGTGCAAACCCCTCGTGCTGAGCTGGAGGTCAAAAAAAAAGCACACCAAGATCAGTGCCACCCCAAAAAATTTGGGCACCCCGTGTCCCTCCATGCTGCTCCAAGGGCTCCGTGTTCTCCCCCGGGTCCTACAAGTGGGGGAAGGAGCCCTTTCGGAGGCAGCCTCTCCCCAGGTGCTATTTTGGGCTCGGAGAGCTCTGCGGATGGGTCACTGCTGCTGTTTTTAGGAGGGCTCGGTTTCACCACGCGTTCTCACCACCTTCCCCAGCCCCCCCCTTTGTGCAGCCAGGATCCGCACCCGACCAGGGCAGCATCGCTCCTCCTGCACCCCGATTCCAGCACCCCCGGCTGCTGCGCCCTCGCTCAGAGCTCCTGGATAAGATCTCTGCCTTGTCTTTGTGTGTTCAGGTTCGGTTTTTCTGACGCTCGGTCTCATGCCCCGTTTCCCAGGCAGCCCGCAGCACACGTAGACCGCGCCGACGGGTTAATTTTAATGCAGCTGCCTCGCCTGGCTGCTTGTTTGAGGTCTGCATGGAGCAAAGCTGGTGGCCACAACGGTGTCCTTGTGCTTCGGCTCCGCCTGGGAGGCCACGGCAGCCCCAAATCCTTCTCTGCGAGCTCCTTGCTGCGGGAGGGGGGTGCTCCGGCAGTTTGCTAACACCGTGTGCAATGCAGGATGGAGCCCTTGGTTTCCAGGGGGGGTTCCCACGGTGTCCCCAGGAGCCCCCATGCACCCCCGGAGCTCTGTTCCTGTCCCCGTTCCCCCTCTCCGTGCCCCGTCCTGCTCTCAGGAGGCTGAGGCATCACCCGCCTGTGCTCACCAGGGAGGAAATGAAAACTGGGCTAAGTCACAAACCCCCAACCGCTGCTCAGAACAAAACCAGACACCCAGGTGGCCCGATTTGCAGGGCAAAGCCCCTTCGTGCGCCGCAGCAGCGTGGGAAGGACCAAACCCCGCTGCCCCCAGAGCTCGTGGGACGCCCGCCGTGGCGCCTTCGCGTGCACCAGCTCCTTGCACACCCAGCACCAAACCGCGGGATGGGGCCCCGGCCAGCAGAGCTGTGCTTTATCAACAGGAGGGGTTGGGGGAGGAAGCACGGCCCCTGCAGATGTTGATGTCTGGGAGGGAAGCAGATGCCAGCCCCGAAACGCCCTGAGCATCCCCCCAACGTGCCAGGCACTGGGTTCACCTTCCTCCTGCACAGGGTCAGACAGAGGGACGGGCTCACGGAGCTTTTCCAGCCCCCACTCCCACTTCCAAGCCTTCTTTCTCCTATCAGTGCCACCCTGCAGCTGCCAGGAAGGTGTCCCCGTGTCCCCAAAGTGCCCCGTGGTGCCGATCCCACCCCCTGCACGCCCTGCTGGAGGGCACCACCATGGCTCCGTCCTCCAGCTGGATTGCTTTTTTTTTTTGCTGCTTTATACACCCCAAAAGTTGCTCGTGGTCCTGAGCTAGAGCATCCTGGAGGGGGAATGTGGCCACCCCGATCTGCTCCCGTGGGATGTGCCCACCATGCAGGACACGTCTCTGCCTCCTGGTGAAATGGTGCCACCTCTTACAAGCCATGAGACCACGAGAAGCGATGGACTGCGCTTGGCCAGGTTGCACCGGGGCACCACCAGCACGGAAATTTAGGGTGAGACAGATCCACACGAGCGTAACCATCCCCACCCTGCTGTGGGTTCAGCCACGACGTGGAGCTGACGAGCCTGTCCCCTGCACCCACGGGTGAAGCTCCGGGCTGGGGTACATCCCCATTATCAGCCGGGAGCCCGATGCCCTCCGGTCCTCGCCTTCCTCCTGTTCCTGCAACCCCCCGCCTGGCCGCATTCCTCCCCGCTCGACACCATGGAAATGTTTGGAGAGCGTCGTAGAAACCTGCGCCGCTGCCAAAGCGGAGAAAAATCGGAGCGGGGCTGCCGGCCAGCTCCCCTCTGATGGGTATCGCCGCTCGACTCGGAACATGCGATTGCAGCTGCGCCGATCGTTCCCTGCTCTGCAGCTGGATTTAAAACATCTGCCTCTGCTTGGCTCGTCTGGGCTGCTTTAGGGGCTGGAAATGGAAAAGGTTCTGGGGGGCGTTGGGTCCCCTCTCGCCAACATGCACAAGGGGTGACCCTCACCTGCCGAGGGTCCTGCGTGAAGAAGGAGGGAGATGAGTGGGGGGATTAGAGGGGATGGGAAGCCTGGGGACAGCAGGAGGTGACAGCCCTCCTCCTGTCTCCGTCACATGCAAGTGAGTGGAGAAAAGTGGAAAGAATTCAGGTGGAAAGGTGAAAGAATTCAGAAAAGGCACCGGTCCGCTGGGAAGAGGAGTTTCCGGGGGCCAAGGACAGCGAATCGCTGGGCTTCATCCACAAAATCCCTTTGGAAAGAGCCAGGGCGAAGGCTTTGGAGGCTGACCCCGGGATGGCACAGCCTGGATCCTCAGGGAAGGGGACATGGAGTGGGATCATCCACACCACACACCACCAAGGCACCCAAGGGGCTCTCTCCACACCCAGCCCCGTGGTGCTGTTGCAGTGCCAAGACTAATTAAACCCCAGAGAGACAGGATTAATGCAGCTGCCCTGCCGGCTCACGCTGTCATCCCGGCGGGGCACCAGCCTGATCCTCGCACACGGGCTCTGCCCAGGCACCCCCTCCCTCCGCGCAGGCACCCGGCCCGTCCTTCCTCCCTTATCAGCCCCAAATAGCTGCGCCGTGATGCATTGTTTTCCCTCCTCAAACAAATTACATCAGAAGAAGGAAACACTTTTTTTTTTTTTCTTTCTTTCTTTTTTGGCACGGAGGGCTCTCAGCAGGCGCTCGGTGCCAAGGGCTCATATCCTCGTAATGCCTCCGGAGCCAGCCACCACTTTCTGATGGTGAATAATGGATGGTGGCCGGGCCCTTCCCCTTCTCCTGGCTTTACGATCAGCCCGGCTGCATCCAGGAAGGGTGCTGGGAGGTCCGGGGAGCCTGCCTGGGGTCGGATCCAGCTGCAGGAGGAGGATCTGGCTGCCGCCCATGGGCGCAGATGGAGGAATACACGGGGGAGCGCCGGGGCTCGCTCGGCGTTTGCGGCGGTAGAAAACAACCGGGCCACCTGCGTGCGCCTTGGTGGGGCTCGTTTCCCAGCCTCACCCTGCCCAGAAACCCTCCAGAGCCCCAAATTTGGGGGATTTTTCGCCCCAAGTGAATGGGTTCCGCTAGGGAGGTAAGGTTGGACGTGGCCTTGGGCATCCTCTGCAGGGAGAGGCAGGGCACCGGTCCTCCAGGGCTCCCTGCAGCTTTTTGGGGAGGCTGTGTCCTGCCAGGGCTTCTTGGGGACAGACCAAAAACATCTCCCTAAAGGAGGACACGGGGGTGGTGACCCCCAAACTCACACCCACGGCACCCAAAATTAACGTTAGGACCCTCCAGAGGTGCTCCTGGGACCCCTTTTCCCCCACGTGGCTGCTCCTTGTCCCACCTGGCTCCAGTCCTGGGGCACCCCAGGGTGTAAGGGGGGGTTTGTGGGGCCATCCTTGGTCCCACCACTGGGTGTGGGGGGGTCCCAGACCAAATCCCAGCCCTGGTCCTATCCATGGTCCTATCAAACAGGGGG
>NC_048893.1:202819763-202830517 GCF_011077185.1 Oxyura jamaicensis
GGGGGGGGGGGGAAGGGGAAAAGAGTAAAAAGGAAAGAAAAGGGAAAAGAAAAGAGAAAGAAGTAAAGGAAAAAGAAAAGAAAAGAAAAGAAAAGAAAAGAAAAGAAAAGAAAAGAAAAGAAAAGAAAAGAAAAGAAAAGAAAAGAAAAGAAAAGAAAAGGAAAGGAAAGGAAAGGAAAGGAAAGGAAAGGAAAGGAAAGGAAAAGAAAAGAAAAGAAAAGAAAAGAAAAGAAAAGAAAAGAAAAGAAAAGAAAAGAAGAAAAGAAAAGAAAAGAAAAGAAAAGAAAAGAAAAGAGAAAAGAAAAGAAGGAAAAGAAAAGAAAAGAAAAGAAAAAAGGAAGAAAGAAAAGAGAGAAAATAAAAGGAAAAAGAAGGAAAAAGGGAAAAGAAAAAGAGAAAAAATGAAATAAAAAAGGAAAAGGGAAAAAAATAAAAAAATAAAAAGGAAAGAAAAAATAAAAGGGAGAAAAGGAGAAAAGAAAAAAAGGAAAAAAAATAAAAAATAAAAGGGGAAAAAAAGAAAAGGAAAGAGAAAAAATAGAAAGGGAAATAAAAAAGAAAAAGGAATAAAGAAAATAAAAAAGAAAGAAAAATTGACCCAAAGCCAGGGCGGTTCGGCTCGGTTTGGCTCAGTGCAGCTCAGCTCAGTTCGTTTGGCTCGGTTCAGCTCGGTTCGAGGGGCTCGGGGCGAGCTGGGTGCACTGCTCCTGAGCCTTTGGGGCAGCTCGTGTCGGTGCTCCGCGCCCCCCTCTGCTGTAGGATTTCTGCTCTCCCCCCTGCGCTGTTTTTTTGGGGTGCTCGAGCTCGCACTGGGATCGCCCAGACCCCCTCCTTACACCCCGCGATGCCCCCCGGGAGCCCCTAACCCCCCAAACACCATCCTGCCCCGGCGCTGGGCGGCAGCTTTTGGGGCAAACATCTCCTTTCTCTTTCTGCTCCGGTTTCCTTATCGTGCACCGCACGCTGGGCAGGCTGCTGCCGTCCCGTGCCTGCGGGCGGCCCCCCAGCAGCAGTGGGACCGTGACCCCAGTGCAGGGCTCGTGGCTTCCGAAACCAGGCTGCTTCATCACAGCCGGGCACATTCCCGAGTTCCCCTTCCTCATTCGTGTCCCTGTGAAGGGAACTCTGCCCTTCGGACCGAGCGAGAGGGACACCCAAAATTTGGCCCCCTTTAACGCTGAGCATCCCCCGTTAAGGAGCGAACGAGCCACGGAGCTACCCCTCTTTTACTCCCACGAGGCAGCCCTTACGTGGGGACATTTCCCCCTGTCCCCACGTAGGGTTTTGTTCGGGTTTGGTGCTGCTTTGGCCCCACAGCAACCGCCGGTGCTGTGGGCGAGCCCGATAATCTCCTTCCCCCCCTGGGATCAGCTGCTGGTTATCTCCCGGCAGGCAGCACCGCTGGTTTTGCCAGGGGTTATTGCACGTCTAGGGTGATTCCCTCCGTTGGGGCAGAAGGAAATTTCCCCCCCGACCCACGCGAAATGTCTGAACCGGCGGCCGAGGGATTAAATCCTGGCCAGGTGCTCCTTGCTGCCGGCAGCGCGGGTCCCCGGGGAGCCACCGTGCTGGGAATTTGCTCGGGTTCAACCCAGCCAAGGCGGCTTTAATGACACACGAGTGTCTGTGCTGCTAATTCCCTAAATAATAACCCCCAGCTTCGGCTAACCGGGGCTGTCCTCCCCGCAGGAGGGGTCGGTACCGCCCGGAGAGCAGAGGGACGTCAGGTCAGGTTCGTGTCGCTCTGCCCCAAGGGATTCAGGAGGTTTCCTGGGGAAGAAGAGAGAGAAATTCCCAGGAAAAGTCACTTGGCTCCAAGTGAGGTGTTTCGTTTGACCTACAAGATAAGACACAAAGTTCTTTTTAAGTCATTTAATATTTTATCCAAACTCTGCCCATTTCATCTTGGGTCAAGTTATTACTTATAAATAAATAAATAAATAAATAAATAAATAAATAAATCTATTAAACCAAAACTCCCCAGAGCCCTTTGGAGGGAGGACCCAAATTCATCTCCGCGGCCTCTCAGCAGATTTCTGATTCCAGGGGCCAGGAGGGGAAACTGAGGCACGGGGCCACGGCGAGGGCTTTGAACCTTAGGGTGCAGCAGCGATGCTCCGCTTCGGCCAGCTGGAGCTGCCCAAAGCCTCTGGTCCCATTGTGGGGTAAAAAAAGTGAAATATAGATTTCCTGCAAGCATTTTGTAGGATGATTTAAAAGTGGAACGTCCCAGAGCTGGCAGCACCGTGGGTGCAGGAGGAAGAGGAGGAGGCTCAGCCATGAGCTGCCTCCACGGAGCCATCCCGGAGGGGAAAGGAGCTGAAAGCAGCCGGATGGACAGGGCAGATGAAAACCACACCGCTCAACAAGGCTCCGATTTCAGCCCAGTCCCGTCTCACCCCTCCTGACCCCACAGGCTCGGTGGTGTCCATGCAATCTGTCTGTTTTTGGCTGCGGAGGATTTTGACCTCGGTCCCAGAGGAGAGCGAACAACGCCAGGTTTTTCCCTTCCCAGAGTCTCGAGCGGGTCCTGGTACAGAGCAGGGATTTTGTCCAGTCCCTTAAATGCAGGAAAAACACCCACGCTCTCCTCGGGGCCATCGGAGCCATCAGGAGCAATGGGGAGGCTGAGAAATGGGGCTGAAAGCTGGATTCGGCAATTCTGCGCCCAACCCAGTGCCGCTGGGGTGACCTTGGTGCGTGCGCTCCCGCTGCCCCGTCGGGGCACCTCCGTGTCTCCTGCCTGGCCATGGCGGCTCCTGTTACAGGGGATTTTGGGGATCAGAAGGATTTTTCCAGCTCGGTTCCTTCAAGGTGTCACAACGAGGGCTGCTCTTGGTGCCATCCTGCCCCGGGCAGCCGCCGGTTTTGGCACCGTCCCTCTCCTCGGCTGGGGATGCAGCGGGGGCGAGGGGCCGGACAGCAGACACTGCAGGGTTTGTCCCAGGGATTCCAGGCAAAATCAAAGAGAAAAAAAAAGAAAGAAAAAAAAAAATCGCATTTGCAAAAGGATGAGGAGGAGGGAACGTGCCTGCGAGGACAAGGCTGCCTTGTGAGCGGGGCTTTGTGCCTGGGTGCGCTGCTGGAGCCAGCCACAGAGCCCTGCTTGCTGGTTTTCCCAAAAACGAGGATGTGCGCCCTGGCACATCGGGGAGAGTGGCTTACAGCAGTGGTGGCTGTAGGTCTGCGAGGCTCAGGACACTAAACCACGTCCCTAAGCACCACGTCCAACCTTTCAGGAGCAGGGCAGCTGTGGGTCAGGGCAGCGTTTGTGCACAAGGACGTGTTCACACCGTCCCACACGAGGTGGTGCAGGGTTAGAGCTGGGTAGAGCCAATAATTGGTCTTTTTTTTTGGTCTTCTCTCACTTAAAATCCTGATGGGATTTGGTCGGGACACATCCCTGGTGCTCAGTTCGAGGACAGCTTCACCATTTTATGCAGCAGCTCCACGCTGGGCTCGTCCCCCGTGGCCCCCATCACCCCTCTGCAGGGTGCAACCTCAGCCCTTTGTTTCACCAGAGGTCAGGGCAGCTCGTTTGTCGGGAAATGAGGCAAATCCATTTTAATTGGATTCCTGGCCGACGGGCCGGCCCAGCGATCGTGTGTCGGTGGGGCCGTGGGCTGTCCCGGCGTACAAAGGGGCCCTTGTGCCTCCTGGCACAGCCAGGGCCGGACCCCGTATGTCTGCAGAGGCCCTTTCTGGTCCTTGTGATTCCTCTCAGCTGCTCGGTCCCGTGCAAAAACCAGCCTCGTGCAAGCATGGGCAGACCTGCTGGTGGTGGTGGTGGAGCAGCTCTCAGGGCCAGAAGGCAGGACCAGCGAGATGCCCACCATCAGCATCACAAGCAAAACCCGTGGCATTAAAAACCCATGGCATTAAAAACCTGTGGCTTTATAAACCCATCATCATCAACAACGAACCAACTTTTTCCTCCAAAGCCCGGGCAGGGACAGTCCAGAAGGTGCTGAGGACCTCTGCAGCCAAGGCCCTGCCAGTCACAGGGGCTGCTCGCTGAGGGGCACAATTCCCTTTTTTTTTTTTTTCCTCTTTCCACCCGTGTTTTGGTAGGGCCTACTTCTCGTGATCTCAGCAGAGTCACTCGTCTGGATGTTTGAACGCGGCCAGGGGTGTTGCTGCTCTGTAGCACAGGAAGCCAAATTTCTGCGTGACCCTGGTGGGAAGGGAGGCTCGGGGCATGACCTGGGCTGCCTGGGGCTTGCTGCTGACAAGGAGCAGTTTTGGTTTCCCCTCCAGGTGCAGGATGAGGATAACCAGAACCCCCTTTATCAGCTCAGCCCTCAGTCCTCCCAGCTCGGGGCTCTTGCTTGCATCCACACCCAACACAGTCACTGGAAGGAGAGGGGAAAGGTGCAAATGTGGCAGTGAAAAAAAAAATGGCACGTGCATGTCACAACGCGGCCGTGCTGGGGTCTCCTTGCCTCACTCACCTTCCCCCAGGACTTCTCACCCTGCCGTGTCCTTACAAAGTCTTTCCTTCCCCCCCAGGGTGATGGCGAACGTTACAACTCCATCCTGGACCCGAGTCCTCAACAGCTCCTCGGGGCCAGGCGGCGTGGAGGACAACACCTACAAGTGCATCTTTGACGAGGACTTCAAGTATGTCCTGCTGCCCGTCTCCTACGGCATTGTGTGCGTGGTGGGGCTCTTCCTCAACCTGCTGGCCCTCTACGGCTTCATCTTCAGGATCAAGACCTGGAACGCCTCCACCACGTACATGTTCAACCTGGCCGTGTCCGACACGCTCTACGTGGTCTCCCTGCCCCTCCTGGTGTACTACTATGCCATGGGGGACAATTGGCCCTTCGGCGTGGGCTTGTGTAAGATAGTCCGCTTCTTGTTTTACACCAACCTCTACTGCAGCATCCTCTTCCTCCTCTGCATCAGCATCCATCGATTCCTGGGCATCTGCTTCCCACTCAAGTCGCTGCGGTGGGGCCACGTCCGCTACGCCCGGCGGGTTTCGGTCGTCGTCTGGGTGGTGACGGTGGTGTGCCAGTCCCCCGTGCTCTTCTTCGTCACCACCAGCATGAGGAGGGACACCATCACCTGCCACGACACGTCCAGCAAGGACCTCTTTGGCCAGTTTGTCATTTACAGCTCGGTGATGCTGGTGCTTCTCTTCTGCATCCCTTTTCTCATCATCATCGTCTGCTACTGCCTGATGGCCCGGCGGCTCCTGCAGCCCACCTGGGGCATCTCCCGGCTGTCCCGATCCAAAAAGAAGTCGGTCAAGATGATAATCATCGTCTTGGTGGTCTTCATCGTTTGCTTTCTCCCTTTCCACGTCACTCGTACCCTGTACTACTCCTTCCGGAGCTGGGACTTGAGCTGCCAGACCCTGAACGCAATAAATTTAGCCTATAAGGTGACGCGGCCCCTCGCCAGCACCAACAGCTGCTTAGACCCCATTTTGTATTTCTTAGCGGGACAAAGGTTTATGAAGTTCGCAGGCCACAAAATGCCGGGGAAGCCTCAAAACGAGATGGCGCTGGGAATCGTGCCCAACAGTCCCCTGGGAACCAGCAACGACACGGACACGATAGCCAAGGGCGTGAAGTCCTAGCTCTGCTCCGGCACGGTGCGATGGCCACCAGGTTTGTCCCACGTGTGACGGGAGATGAGGATGCTCCAGGGCCCGTGGCTCTTGGGGTTTGTGGCATGTTGGCTTCGCACCCACTTCGGTGTGGTCTGTGATAAATGTGCACATCGCTGTTTTGGGCGTGTTTTTTTTTCAGGAAGGTGCTGGTGAGGTTGTATGGACAGACCCCGTACTTGTACCTCTTCGTCACTGAGTGGCACCTCTCCAACTGTGAGGCTGGGTGACCTTCTATCGTGGTCGCAAAATGTGCTAAAAAGTCACGCCGTGGGTATCTCGGATTGTTTTCCCAAGCAGAAACGTGCAAAAGGTCCCCTAAAGAAACGCGTCTGCCTCCCTCCAGATTCCCTGGCCCGTAATTAGCACGTGTTTATCAGGCTTGCCATGCCTTGGCAAGGGAAGAAAGGCTTTGGGGCGCCGAGGAGCGTCAGCTGTGGTTTTGATAAACAGGTCGATAAAAATGTCAAGTGCAATTCCCGCCCGCAGCGGGGACGGGACTCCGCCGGCTTTGCATCCCTGGAGAAATGCTTCCCATTAACTGGGGTGCTGCTGCTCCGTCTCACTGGGGGTTACTGGTGCCAGCAAGTGGGTCCCCTGGAGGGTCTCCGATGGGGTCATCTTCCCACCAGAGACCTGCTGCTTCTTCCCAACAACATCCACCTTTGAAAAGCTTATAGGGACCCATGGGTTTTGTCTGCTGCCTTTAGTAATCACCTCCAGATCCTTAAAAGTTAGGGGGAGCTCTTCACGGCTTGCTTTTAGCCCTCTTGTAGTGACTCGTGTTTCCAGCAAAGCAGTGAACGCCGTTGCCCAGCCCCTTGGCTAAATGCTGCCACGTCCCCGTTGCTGCTCCCTGTGATCCCAGTAATCCCAGTGCCCCTCTGGAGCCACTCGGCACATCCCTTACTCACAGCGTGGTCTTTCCCTGGGAAACTCGGGAATAAGCCCTAGAAATTTGGGAATAATTCGGGTGCTAAGCCCTGCGTTCAGAATCTATACCAATAAACATGGTGCTGAGCTTAACGCCACTCCTGTCTGGACCCCAAAGTCAGGCCAGTTCAAAGAAAGCAGGCACAAAACACATCACCGGGAGGTCCACGTGGTCTTTCTCCTTAATTACTGGGTTAGGGAGTCGAGAGCCCAGGTCCGTGGTTTCCTTGCCCAGCTTTGCCACGTGGATGCTGATTCCTCACCCCAAAAAAATGAAAAAAAATGGCCGAGTCCCAGTTTGTAAAAGCAGCCCTGGCTCTATTTTAGGGTTAAGCAAACACTTTGGGTCCCGCTTTAGAGCAGTTCCTCAGAGCTCTTCGTAGCTTCTCCTGTCCCTCCTTCCTGTGCAGTGTCTTGGGGGAGATGAAGACGTGCCACGACACAACTGGCCGGGTTCACCCGGGGTGACTGGGACCGTTCGGGGCTAACTGGGACGTTCCTGTGGTCCCGGCTCGGTGGAGTCGTGGTCCCGTGGAGCGCTCTTGTCCTGACCAGCAATGCCCCAGGAGACGAGGGAGGCGACTGTCTCGGTCCTGAGCACCATCAGCAAAGAAAAACAGGGCATTTGTAGGGTGATTCATCTCATCCCCGAGCGAGCTTTTAAGGTGGGGTTGGGCTGAGGCAGGCGTTGCACCGTGGCAGCACCTTTTTTTTCCCCGAGGAGAGCCAGGAGCCTGGCATCACGGGGAGGGTTGCAGGCGGTCACCGAGGCGAGACAAATCACGGGGAGAAGTGAACTCGACCGAAGCGCCGAGCAGGTACAAACGTTTCTCCAGGCCAGGTCTTGCCTGGCCTCCCGCCGTTGCCAAAAAGCAGCGTGAACGCCAAGTTGCGTGCTCTGAATAACTCAAGAAAACGGGCTCCAAGTTCACCCCTGCGGTCCTTGGTGAGCCCACCTTGGCTTCAGACCACCGTTTTGGGGTCCCTCCGTGGTCCTCGTCCTGCTCTGTTCTGCTGGAGAGCAGTCGGAGGGGTCCCAACTGGAAACTTATAAATATATATATATTTTTTGTTTGTTTGTCGAGGCACTAACTTATACTAAAAAACAAAAAAAAAAAGTGGGTTTTGTGACAATAACTGTACATTTTTATTTTTGTAACATGCAGGCATCTCAGATTTCTTAGAGTAAATAAATTTATTTCTACGATGAGCACTTTTCTGCTGTCCAATGTGCACCGTTGAGGGGGTACCAGGGCTAGAAGTTGGGTTGCTGTCCACACGTGGGCTCCTCAGGAGATACCTCCAGCATTTAAACTGGTCCATGGAGGAGCTGGTCACCCCAAGAGGAAGGTCTTCTCCCCCATGGGCCACGTCTTTGCTCGTTAGACACAGGAGCAGATGAGAATTTGCTTTGGTGAGAGGTTGGGGCACCCCAACACATCCCTACGGGTGACCCAAGTGGCCCTTTGGACCTCGAAAGCCACCAAGGAGGTTTCAGCCCTGTCCCTAACCCAGCCCAGAGGAGTCCTGCAGGGATCTGCAGCGTGCCCATGGGCATTTCACTGCAGGACCATACAGAGCTGCCCCATAACTGCAACAGGCTGACCCCAAACCTCAGATTTACCCCCAAAAGTTCTGGCAGGGGGTTGGGTGGTGTAGGAAATGCCTGTGAGAGCCCACTGCTCCTGCAGTCTATGCACCAAGCAAAACAACCCAAAAACTTCTCTTTGAACCTCGACCCCAGCTGTTGTCCCTTGATGTCAACGCTGTCCTGGGCCCGATACAACCAGTTCTGGCAAAAAAATAAGCAGGGGCAGAGAGAAATATAGGGGCACGGCAGGGCTTTATTAGGGCCAAAAAGCCCTGGTTTTTGTAGCATGGACAGCTGGTCTTTTTGGTTGTGTCACACATCTCCCCGGGCTCGGCGGGTAGCTTTTCCTAGGCTGCTCCTGCTGAAGCCCAGATGTTGCTGGATTAAGCCCATAATGAGTGTCTAGGTAATTAGCTTCCCGTCCCACAAAGTTCTTTCTGCTTCACCCAGCAACTCGCAGGGCCACCAACAGCTCGTGCCGGAACGAAACGTCTTGTTCTCAGAGACTTCTCGTTTTCCTCTCCAGAAACCAAAAGAGAGGGGTTTCCAGTGCCTAACCACAGTCCCCATGAACAAAAACCAACATGTTTTGTTTATTGATCTGCTTCTTGCTTCCCCGCCTGGCCCTGGCTGTGCCTCTCCCTGCCAACACAAGGAGGCTCCTAGGACAGTCGCCGCGTTTGATGCATTTATTACCAACAAACAGATTTATTACCAAACCACCTCGAAATCTGCCTTGCGATAATCAGAGCGGCTTGAATCCCTCCGTTCTCATCCCGAGGCTGATTTCTCCAGCCTTGAGATTGCTTTTGTGCCTTTTTGCTGCACGTGGTGCCCCTGCAGTGTCTCTGAGATGCAACCACAGGAAAATAATAAATAAATAAATAAATAAATAAAACTCCTGGTTTTCAGCCTGGATTTCAGAGTCCCACCCCAGGGCGAATGCCATGAGGATGAAGGGCTTGCACGTGAACAGCTTTCACTCGTGGGCTTTCCAGCATCACACCCAGGCTTTTCCTGCCGTAATTTCTCTGCAGCTCCTGCCAGCACTGACTCATGCGAGTCACTAAACCCAGGAATGAGAATTAAGCAAGAATCATATCCCCGGACGGGGAGCACGGAGGCTGCGGAGCGACTTCAGAGAAACAAAAAGAAACCCAAAACCCCCCACTTTTTCTAAATGCCTCTTGGCACGGGGAGCAGGAAGAGAAAGTTCGGAGCCCTGCTGGGCCGCTGCCAAGCCAAGCGCCCCGCCGTGTGGCATGGGTGGGAGTGGGGCTTTTGGGGGGCTCCGCTGGCCCTTCCCAACATGTCTGGGGAAGCAGAGCAGGGCTGTGCCTTACTGTGAGCTGCTCGGCATGCCCTCTTGTTTCAGGGAGCCCTGGTTCATGTGCCTTCTGGCTTTCCTCTCCGAGGCTGGCTTTTTCTAAGGGACAAGTCTGGTCGTCTCCCCCCCCCGAATCGTTTCTGAACCCGTCGGCCGATTCAACAGAGGAACAAATCCCCCGTGGTTTTCTGCTCCTACAAGTTTCTTAAGAAAATAAAAATAAAAAAAATAAAAATAAAAAAAAAATAAATAAATAAAGCAGCTTGCTAGGGGAAGGAGAAAGAGCCGAAGGAGCCCTCACCCAGCTCAACCCTTATATTAGACATCAAAGAATCCACACCCACAGCCCTGATGCCTGCGGTGGCTTGGGACGGCGCTCAGTGTGCCATCAGGGAAGGGGGACAGATGGGGTCCCAAAGGTGACCAGGGGACCAGCAGTGGGCTCAGACCAATAGGGGAGATTCCCAAACTCATCGTTAGTGCAGAAATTCCCCCAAACCCAAGGCACCATTTTTTGGGGGGAAAAACAAACAAACAAACAAACAAAACACAGCAAACAAACCGGCGGTGTCTGAAATAACAGCCGGCTTTGTTGGGAGTTTATTTTAAGGCTCTCAGAGGTTTAACACCGGTATTTGCCGACACCCTGGCAAATAAATGGGAAGCCTGAAAGGTTCACTTGAAATGTCTTTTTTTCTTTCTTTTTTTTTTTATTTTTTTCTTTTTTTATATATATTTAAAGACCTACAATTCTCCAAATCCTCCGGCAGTGCGATGAGCCACAAGGTCTCAGCTCTCTGCCGGAGGATACAGGCTCAGAGCTGAACCAGCTCCTGCTTCTCAGCCAAGGACTTGCTGAACCAGCCCCTAAATCCCCCAAATTTACATCAATATGCAGCTTTCCTTTTTCTATGGCTTTTTTTTTTTTTTCCAGCTTTTTTTGTCCTTTTTTCTCCCCCCCCTGAGAGAAAAGAGCTACCGCCACCTCCTGAAACCCAAAACTTTTGCCCTGCCCCGTTTGTCATTTTGGGATAAAACTGTCTTTATTTATTTATTTATTGTTTATTTATTTGTTTATTTATTTGTTTGTTTATTTGTTTATTTTTGGAGGAAAAGCATTTTGCTTTTGCTGAACACTTAATTTTCCTCCAAAATGAAGGGAGATCTCAGGACATTTTCACACTAACACGCCTGACAGCTTTTAGAGCTCAAGGAAACGGTGTTGAAATGATGAGTGCAAAAATAAAATAAAATAAAATAAAATAAAATAAAATAAAATAAAATAA
>NC_048893.1:202830527-202833826 GCF_011077185.1 Oxyura jamaicensis
AAAATAAAATAAAATAAAATAAAATAAAATAAAATAAAATAAAATAAAATAAAATGAAATAAAATGAAAAAAATGAAAAAAAAAATGAAATGAAATGAAATAAATAAAATGAAATAAATGAAATAAAATGAAAATAAATAAAATGAAATAAAATAAAAATAGCTAAAATAAAAATAAATAAAGTAAAATAAAATAAAAATAAAATTAAATTAAAATGAAATAGAGAAAAGATGGACGTTTGGGGCTCACACACGTGAATTCTCCACAACTCAAACCTTCTATAGCGCGGCATCCTGAAGGAAAGGAAAATAATTGGGCTCCAGGTTCCCATCTAAAAATTGGAAAAAAAAAGTGGAAAATTAATGGAAAAAAAAAAGCCTTTCTTCTCCATCTATTTCCCCCTGTATCTATCACTCTATGCCAGTCACTCAAGGCCTGGTAAAATATGGATTAAGCCAGAAAAGAGGGATAAAAAAGGAGGATTTTTCTATGGAGAGGGAGAGGCTGGGATCCCTCGAGCAGCCCCTGCCCTCTGCTGCGTTCCCAAATCTGCCCCGGGAGGGCGGGCTGGCTGCAGCCCTGCGGCGGGGCAATAAAACCCTTTTATTGGCTTTTTTGGGTTTGGCTGATGACACTGGGCCGAGACGTGCCGGGTGGGGAGCGCGTTCAGCCCCGGCAGCTGTACAGCAAAGAGGTGCTGCAGGAACTCACGTCCCCGTGCCTGGGAGCACCCTGGGTGCTGCCTGTTCCCAAAATTCATCTACCACAGGTGGTGGCAGCAGAGGAGAGGCATCTGCTGGGGGTTCCTCCTCGCCACCCTCTTTTTTTTTTAATCCTCGAACCATTTTGGCTCGCCAGGCAAAATCCTGCTGCAGCAGAGTCCTCTGCTGGCACCGCGGGGATGTGGCCGTGGGGAGCTGGGGGTCCACGCACCCACCCGGTCCCCAAGGGGCTGGGGGCTGCAAGGGGGGGGATGGCAGAGCCCACGGGGCCAAGCACCACACCATCTGCAGCAAATGTAGTGCTAACGATGGAGCCCAAAATAAAGCCCAGCTGCAGTTATGGAGGTGAAGACCTTTTGGGATCTGCAGTGGGAACAAGCTCGCTGTGTCCCTGCCGTGGGTGGGGATGTGCCTCCACCTCTGCGAGGAGCAGGTGGCAAATCAAAAGCAACCCAGAAATGTCTTTTCCTCTCCATTGATGATCAAGAAGGCCTGGCTGGCCAGCTGGGAGTAGTTAAACGACACAAACTTGCCCCAAAAAGCCTCCGCAGCTCAGCACGATGCCCTCACCCACTTATGTCTCCCCCTCCAGCATCCTCCCAGGATTAGCTCACAGGGAGAGACTTAAAATTAATGGGGACAGCAGGGAGAGAGGCCGTGCTGTCACCACGCTGTCGCCAACATCAGCTGCAAATTCCCCAAACCCACCCGGTGCCCGTCGCAAACCCGGTCCAGCACGGCGCAGCCGCCAAAAATCCCTTGGGGGTTTGCCAAGGAAAACCCTAAAGCCCCACAGCAGCAGCCCCCCCCCCGCTGCCTCCCCATCTGCTCTTCGTTAGCAAACGAGCTGTGGGCTCCCAGCTGGGTGGTCTGGACTTGGGGACCCCCCCCCCCCTGCATCTGGGGTGATGAGCTGGGGTGGGGAGTGAGGACGATGCTTCCAGCACCGGGGGCTCAGCCCCAGCTGGAGCCATAGGGGCGATGCCACGGCCCCAGCTCCAGCTTGTGGTTGATGCCCCGCTCGCCTGAACCTCATCCAGACTTTCTGGGATCATTTCCTAGAAATTCATCAACCCGAGCAGGGAATGCTTCCCAGATGTTGCAAGGCATCTCTGCGGCATCATTGGGGCAGCACAGAGAGCAGCACGTTGCTGCAAGCCCTTTTGGCACCGACCCCCCCTGTCCCTGGGTGTTAGGGACACATTCTGCACTCAGAGGTGGTCGGCATGGGGACAGGACCCCCAGGGACATGGCCACAGCAGCGCTTGGACAACGCTCTCAAATATAGGGTTTGGTTTTGGGTGGCCCGGTGCGGAGCCAGGAGCTGGACTCGATGGTCCTTGAGGGTCCCTTCCGACTCGGGATCTCCTGTGATCCCATAAAGGTGCTGAAAAAAGGAATTCGTAGTGGCTGCTCTTCTTCCAGGTGGCCCGTAGGTGGTGGAAGAGAGCTTCACCCCTTTGGGTTCCCCTGCCCAGCAGGGCAGCTCACAAGGGTATGGGGTTCTGGGGCTCCCCTCCTGCCCATTTCTGCTGATGGGGTGCCTGGTTTGGGACATTTAATCCCTGTCCACGCAAAGGCGTTGGCCATGACCCACGCAAAGCCCCAGCACCCACAAGGCAAAGGCCAGGAGCCCAGGCATCCCAGTGGTCCTGCGATAAGAAAACTCTGTGCAGGTCCGTGACAGCCCAGGACCCGTTTTCTGTCCCAGGGTGACAGACCCACTCCCTCACCACCCTGACCCAGGTGGCCACATCCACCCCATAGGTGGCCACCCCGATCCCAAGCGATGCCGGTGGTGGTGTCAATGATGAACCTGGAAATTTGGAGACTGGAGCTGGAGCTGCCTCGTCCCCGAGGAATGGGCCCGGCCGATGATGTGCAAGGAGGCTGGGTCGGGGTGGGTGACCACCCGAGGAGTAATGGGGCTGGATGGAGAGAAAGGGGTCCCCAAACAATGGCTGTGCTGCTCGGGGACCAAGGGTAGGGGCTGGAGATTGCCTAAGGGGAACAATTCAACTGCAGAGCAATGGGAAACATGGTCATTTTTGGAGCTATTTCATTCTTTTCTTCCAACCTTTTCCAACTCTTTTCTTCCAAAGTTATTTGTTTGGAAGTGCAGAAGTGTTCCTGTTCCCTCATCTGATACAAAGCACTTGACTTAAAAAATAAAATAAAATAAAATAAAAAAATAAAAAAAAAATTAAAAAAAAGCTTTAAAAAGCTTTTTTTTCTTTCTTTTTTCTTTTCTTTTCTTTTCTTTTCTTTTCTTTTCTTTTCTTTTCTTTTCTTTTCTTTTCTTTTCTTTTCTTTTCTTTACTTTTCTTTTCTTTTCTTTTCTTTTCTTTTTTCTTTTCTTTTCTTTTCTCTTTCTTTTCTTTTCTTTTCTTTTCTTTTCTTTTTTCTTTTCTTTTCTTTTCTTTTCTTTTCCTTCTCTTCTCTTCTCTTCTCTTCTCTTCTCTTCTCTTCTCTTCTCTTCTCTTCTCTTCTCTTCTCTTCTCTTCTCTTCTCTTCACTTCTCTTCTCTTCTCTTCCCTTCCCTTCCCTTCCCTTCCCTTCCCTTCCCTTCCCTTCCCT
>NC_048893.1:202833836-202869440 GCF_011077185.1 Oxyura jamaicensis
TCCCTTCCCTTCCCTTCCCTTCCCTTCCCTTCCCTTCCCTTCCCTTCTCTTCCCTTCTCTTCCCTTCTCTTCCCGCAAACCAAAATAAGAAAGAGTTAAAGAACCAGACAGAAACTATTTGCTCTGACCTCCCTGTGACCAGGATCATTTTTTCCTCCCAAATTTTGGTTCAGCCACCCAGTCGAGAAATGCCTCCTGCCCCGGCCCATCCATCGGGCCAGCTCTGTGGGTTTCCTCTGGTCGCGAGTTAATGCCAGGGTTGTGCAACCGGCGGGCGCGCTCTTGATGCCGACCCTGCGTGGGAAGAGGAATCAATTAGAGGACTGCAACAAACCCGATTTAGTAGGAAGAAAAAAAAAAAAAATGGCAAGAGAAAGACTTTGTTGCTTCATCACCGCGCCGATAAAGCGTTCACAAAAGCAGGGCTTGAGGCCAGCCGTGAAAAATAAAGCAATCCTTTCCCAAGAAGAGCAAATGTTTACGCTGCACGGTGCAGGCTGACCCCAGGTAATCTCGGGTTTAGCGACATGCTTTAATAACGCTGAAAAAGGGACGGCTGCTGCATTTCTTTGTGTGGCAGAGCCGCAGCGGCTGTCACACCCGTGCTCCCTCCCTTGGCAATGACAATCTGGGGCTTGGAGGACTTTGAAAAGCCAAATAATTAGGGGGGGGTTCTCCACCCTCCTTTGGGGCTCGCCGGCTCTTTGCTTTGGTTCGTAGTTCCCCAAAATCTGTCCTGCAAACTGATTTGTTTTTTTTTTTTGCATTCAGCTTCCTGCATGCAACCTCTTCCATATCTGCCCTGTTGGATGCAGCTTTTCCACCTTTCGCAGCAATTTTCACCTGCTTTTCTCTCTGGCTGCCCTGGGAACCTTTTTGAATCAGTTCTTCGCATTGCACGCAGAGTTCACTTCCCCTCTGCCTGCAAACATTTAATCCTGCAGCCCAGACATTTAATTTCGAGATGCATCCTCATTTCTCTGTAATTTCCCATTTTGCAGCCAAACACTGCAGTAGGAACGTTGTTTTTTTTTTTTTTTTTTTTTTCCCTGCAAATACGTTGCAATCACTGAATGTCCTCTGCTATATCTGCACTGCTTGCTAACCACGGCCAGGCTTAGCCCCGGGGCAGCTCAAACCCGTCAGGAACTGCCCGAGCACGGTCTGCCCAGTCAGCTGGCCGTATGGATGTCCCCTCCAGGGATGGAGCACACACCCGGGGCTATTTCAAGAAGGATTTCAGGACCTGAGAGCTTTAAAGGCATTCTCAGATGTTGAGGACATCCTCAAGGGCAAGCCCACAGCGTCTTGCAGCAGACTCACCCCGTGGACCTCTGGCTGTTGAGAAGAGCTAGGAAATCATCAAAAAGCAAAAGCTGTTGCAGAAAAGGTATTTTTTCCAGGTATATCGTGGTCCTGGCCACTCCCCGCCAAGGGGATCTCAAAACCATCAGCATCTCCCCAGGGCAATGCTGGAGGAGGCAGCAAAGCCTGGCTGAGCTGGGGCTCCTGCAAAAACCTTGCCTCTAACCCTAACAGAGAGAAACCTGGGACTGGTGGGACAAAAATGGTGCTTCAAAACATTTCCACGGGCATTCCTAGTGTGGGGCTTGGGTTTTTTTCCCAGGGGAGGCGACGTGGTGGCCCTGCGTGGCGATGACGGTGCCCTGTGGCCGTGCTCCTCCAGGAACGACGTCCCCGACCGCCGCTCCAGCCAGCAGCCTCCGGGCAGGCGGGGACTGTCCTGACACGTAGCCCCGGCCTAATTAGTCGGAGAGGAATATTTGTTCTGGCTTTGCCCGGAGCGGTTGGCCACGGGCCAGGCCGTTAACTTCCCAGCCTGAACCCCGGAGGCTCGGGGCAGGCTTTTGGAGCACAACAAACGCCTTGCCCTGACCCCGTCCGTCACCGCTTGGCTGCTCCGAGCCCGGTGGCAGCCCAGGGTTGCTCCAGAAGAAAAGAGCAAAGCTAAGGAGAAACATCCTCAAATTCTGGCAGTGCAGGACCTACAGACTTTGGCTAGATCCAGGACTTACAAAGTCTGGCTTAGCTTTGCACCGCTAAGCCAAGTTAAAGTCCTTTTTTTTTTTTTTTTTCCCAGGAAATGTTGAAATCTGCTTGAGCTGGGCATCCCGGATAGCCCTGCGTGTCATGCAGAGCGTAGAGGAACAGCTGCCTGTGCCACCAGCGTGTCCTCGTGCTAATTCTTGGCCAAACCAGGCTTTCTGACCCCCCCCCTCCTGACTGCCGTGGGCTGCCTACCCTTGCAGCAAGCCAGGGGAGCGAAGTGATGGATGCAAACAAAATGCAGCACTGGTGCTGGCAGAAAATAGTAATAATAATAATAATAATAAATTTAAAAAAAAAAAAAAACATCAGAGCAGAGGCACTGGCTCGTGCAGCACCCCAGAAACCCTCCTCTTGGTGCAAAAAATGTGTTGGGGAGCTTCAGGCATCCCTGGTGCAGAGCCAGCCCTGTTCTTCCAGGGCGAATGGTGGGGCTACGGATGGGGACGGCTCCATCCTCCCCTAAAGATCCCTCCCTGCCAGCAGCCCCTTGTTCTCTTTGGCCTGAGGTTTTGAGTGCAAGCCAGAGAGAAAGCAAAAATGGAAATCCCCCAGGGCACGGGGGGAAGGAGGACGGAAGGGGGAGGTTTTCGGATCTGGTGGCAGCGCCGGGCTGGCTGCGGACCAGGCAGTTTGGGCAGCCACGAGGACACCAAGGCCAGGGCAGGGTGACCTTGTGGGCCACGTCTCACCAGATGGGGCCATTGGAGGTGGAGATGTGGAAAAGGGCTGAAGTGATGGGCCTGAGGTCATAGGATTGCCCACGGAGCTGGAGAAGCTGCGGGGTTTATCACAGGGGGGTTCTCTGGTGGGAGCATCTCGGAGCTGCTCCCATTCCTCCAGGTCTGACCAAAAGGACCCACGGGCTCAGAGTGAATCACCCCAGAGAAACACATTTCCACGTGCACACAAGCATCACAGTTTCTTAGAAAAACCACCATCAGGACTTTGTGAAATCGAATATGAATGCCTTTGGGAATGCAAGGGCTTCTTATAGATACTCCGTCATTAGGTTATTTTGATTTATCTTCCAAACCCCAGGATTATCCTGCATTTTCTAGACAACCCCACAGGGGCCAGAAAACCAAACCCCAGTACTTCCCAGCCTGCAAAGTGGGACCAGTGCCCCACAGAGCCTCCCAGGGCACATCCTCCCCCTCCCCTGGCTTTTGTGCCACGACAGCTCCACTTTCTGCTGGAGGATCCCTCCTTAGGGCAGTGTGGAAGGACAAATATTTGTCCTTTCATGCCTTTTTTTGTGTGTGTGCGTGCCTGCAGTATTTCCAAGGCACCATCGCCGATCGTGGGAGATCGCTGTAATTCAGAGGTAGGCAGCAGAGCTCTGCATAATCTGCCTTGTTCCCAAATATTTAGAAATTGCTGGTTGATGCCCTTCACGGCATTAAGAGCTCCTTTGGAAGAAAGCCTCAGCATTGGGAGCATGGATAAGCTACACAAAATCCTTCCCGATCTTGCCATCGCATCCAACCATGGGGCTGTGGGGAACAGGAGAGGGACCAAAATAAGTTGAAGGGAAGTGATTTTGGACCTTGTTGGTCCCAGAAAGAGCAGGACACATCCGTGCCCCCAAGGCTGGCAGCATCCCGAGCTCTCCTATCTCTGGCACAGCCCAGGGTCGCTCAGCCCCCATCGCAGCTGAAACATTTCCGTGCTTTGCATCCTGACGGCTGTCCTCCATCTCCTTATCTCAGCGGGGTTCCCGTGTCCATGCCAGCCCTTATCTCCCTCCAAACATGCTCCTCGTGATCATGCATTGGGAGCGCATCTCATCCCCACAGGCTGGATGAGCACAGTGGCACAAAAGGAGGATTTGGGGCAGTAAATGGATTTTAGCCATTTTTTCCCCATTTTTTTTCCCCAGCGAGGTGCTGTGGGTGCAGAGGGACCTTCACCCCCGTGCACAAGGCAAGGCAGGGCTGTGGTGTCACATCGTGGCCTCGGCTGCTCTGCTTATCTGCAGTGGGTGAGAGGGGCCCGATGCTCCCCAGGGTGCTGAGCAAAGCGGACAGAGAGGCAAAGCACAGCCTGGAGCCAGGCAGAGGTGGGAATGGGGCTGTTTGGGCTGAAGGAGAGGCTGATTAGAGCTGCTCAAGGCCCTGAGAAAGCCGACCTCAATGCCGCAGCACAGAGGATATGGAGCTGGGGCCAGCTCCGTCAACCCACAGCAGGATGGAGCCCCTCTGCCACGACTGCTGAGCAGTCCAACCTCCAGTCCTCCTGCCTGGAGCAGCCTTCTCTGCAGAAAGTGGGGCAGAAATTATCACAGAATCACAGAATCACAGAATAGTCTAGGTTGGAAGGGACCTCCAAGATCACCGAGTCCAACCTCTGACCTAACACTAACAAATCCTCCACTAAACCATATCCCTGAGCTCTACATCTAAACGTCTTTTAAAGACCTCCAGGGATGGGGACTCCACCACTTCCCTGGGCAGCCTATTCCAGTGCCTCACAACCCTTTCATTAAAGAAGTTCTTCCTAATATCCAACCTAAACCTCCCCTGGCGCAGCTTTAGCCCATTCCCCCTCGTCCTGTCCCCAGGCACGTGGGAGAACAGACCAACCCCCACCTCGCTACAGCCTCCCTTCAGGGACCTGTAGAGTGCAATAAGGTCACCCCTGAGCCTCCTCTTCTCCAGGCTGAACACCCCCAGCTCCCTCAGCCGCTCCTCGTAAGCCTTGTTCTCCAGGCCCCTCACCAGCTTCGTAGCCCTTCTCTGGACTCGCTCGAGCACCTCCATGTCCTTCTTGTAGCGAGGGGCCCAAAACTGAACCCAGCACTCGAGGTGCGGCCTCACCAGAGCCGAGTACAGGGGGACGATCACTGCCCTGGCCCTGCTGGCCACGCTGTTTCTTATGCAAGCCAGGATGCTGCTGGCCTTCTTGGCCACCTGAGCACACTGCTGGCTGATATTCAGCCGACTGTCAACCACTATTCCCAGGTCCTTCTCTGCCAGGCAGCTTTCTAACCACAAAAATCTTATCTGCCCCTTCATCCAGCAAATCGCTCTGCACCCTGCACTTAACCAAGCAGTGCCTCCCCACCCCCATTATTTCATTTTTTTAATTATTTTTTCCCCTAAACCTGCTTCAGTGTTGGCTCTTCGTGCTCACCTAAGCCACCAGTCCCCAGATTCAAGGGTTATCCAGGTCCAAGCAGGGAGGATGATTGCCATCAATATTGGCAGCCGTGCAGGTGCTGTAGCCTGGGGAGGAAATGCCTCAAGCAAAGCAGGAGCGAGGCATTTCCGTGCTGTGTATGGTCCATGGATCATGCCCGTCACTCCACCTCCAGCTTCATTGTCATCGTCATCCTCATTCTCATTGTCATCCTCATCGTTGTCGTCATTGTCATCATCGTCATCCTCATCCTCAACCTAATCCTCATCATCTTTCTCATCCTCATCCTCATCCTCAACCTAATTCTCATCCTCATCCTCAACCTAATTCTCATCCTCACCCTCAACATAATTCTCATTCTCATCCTCATCCTCATCTTCATCCTCAACCTCATATCTTCTACGAGTGCAAGATGTTCTGAGTGAGTGTTCTCCAGAACCATGGTTATGGGAACTGGGACCCAATTCTCTTGACATCCTCGAGGCTGATGTTTTCCACATCCTGGAGAACATCTTGAAGGTGACCCGGATGGCAGAGCACCTGGAAAAGTGTGGATCCTCTCCTGGAGGGAAAGGGCTCATCTGTGCTGGTGTCAGTAGGTGTATGTCAGTGATGGGATTGAGCTGAGCCTCCAGGGTTAGAGAGGACACTTCTAGAACACAGCTGATGCCTGCTCTGAAGCTGCAGATCAGGTCCCATGAAGCAGAGCAAGGTTCTGGCATTTATTAAGTTTCTTAGAGAGAGAAAGCGAAACCAGGTCCGTGGGAAGGATACCACCATCCCTGGGGCCAGGAGAGCCCAGGCTGGGATTTTCCTGTCTGTAAAGCCAAAGCAGTGGGAGACTGTATGGTTCCTGGCTGCTAATTAGAAGGGCACACACAGATTAATTACATGGTTTAGAAACCACCACTGAAGGAAGGAATTAAGGATAAAAGGAAAAATTGCTTTCTTGTCCGCCAAGGTGCCTGGTTGCAGCCCCTCCACCTTGCACAGGAGCAGACAGAGCCAGGACATGTCCCATTTACCATAAAAATGTGACTTCAAGGACTTTTCTAGTCATCTTCTGGGCAAGGAGAGGTGCTCACCTTCCCACACAAGCAGACAGGTTTTATTTCCCAAGGGTGTCCTCTCCTCCCTTGCCTTCCACAATGGCTGGGGTGGGCAGGGGCCTCTGGAGACCAGCTGGTCCCAACACAGGCTCGGGCAGGGTGACCTGGATGGGGGAGCCCAGGGCCACATTGAGTTGGGTTTGGGGCATCTCCAAGGATGGAGGCTCCGCAACCTCAGCGAGCGATCATGACCACCCTCACAGTAACAAAATCATTTTCTGAAGTTTAAACAGAACTTTGTGTGCTTCATCTGGTGCCCATCATCTCCTATCCTGTCCATGGGCACCACCTGGAAGAGTTTGGCTCTGTTTTCTTTCTTCCAACCCCATCAAGTACTTACAGACATTGATGACCATTTCTGTATCACCTTCCCTTCCTTTTGTCAGGGCTTCCTAAAGGACAGGGAGCCACAGGGGCTGGCCAAAAATTGGGATTTCCAGCCAGGACCGAGCCCACCAAAGGTAGGGTAGGGTAGACCTGAATGGGGCACAGCCAGGGGAAGCTCCCAGCCCCGAACATCAGGCAAGTTCATGGTGATGGGGCATGGGTTTGGGGTCAAGAAGGGATTTCCCTTCCTGGTTTAGCCATGCACAGAGGCTTTGGTTGGTTCCTCCCCTCCGGCAACAACAGCTCCAGCCGAGGCGAGCGTGGCACCACCCAAAAGGAGCCCAGGATACCGGGGGTCTCATTTCTGTTACTGATCCTCCATTTCCTTCAGGTCTTTCTCTGGCAAATTTGGGACATTTTGGGGATATTTGGGACATTTCCCCTGCTTGGCAGCAGCAGAGAGAGGGACCCACCTTGGCCAGGGCCTCGGGGCGCTCCCAGCCCCTCTGAGCCCCATCCCGACACGTGGGAGGTCTCTGGGCATCCTCTGGGGGATGAAAGAAGTTGGGTTCCCCGCAGTCCTTGTATGGGAATCTCAATGGAAACAGACGTATGAGGAGCTCGCCAAAAGGAAATATTCAGCCAGAAATGTCAAAACAGATTTTAATAACCGTATACAAACCGTCCGGCATCCTAGAGCAGGAGTAAAGAGGGAAATGATGATTAGGAGGGACAGTTTTACTATTTAAAACTTCCTGAATCATTTCTACCAAAAAAAGAACAATTGACTCTTACTCATTTCACTCAAAAATAGACTTGGGAGCCTGCAGGATGGAGCTGTATTGTCCTGTGCGGAGGCAGACAAGATGCATGCCGCGTAGAGGAGGGACGCCGTGTAGAGGAGGCACCCCATACCTCCCAGGTTTTCCTTCTCAGCAGCATCCCACCACAGCTGGGATGTCCTGCTGGCTCCACGCTGCTTAGGGTGGAGGTCATGGGCACCTGGACTGGAAAAAGGGAGAAGTTTTTCACCTGCTCCAGTGAAATTTAAAGGGGAGACCCATCTGGTGTCTTTTCCAGGACCAGGTGGATTTTAATGCTGAAAATTTCCCAAAGCTCATCTGAGGCCTCTGCTTTTGTGCTTGCCTTGGAGCGAGGCCATAGCATGAGTCACAAGATGCTTACTGTTTGTTTGATATACCGGTTCTTGCTCTATTGAATCTCTGAAAGGGAAGTTAATTCGTAATCCCAATCAATGAACTGCCAGAGGAGGAGGAGAAGGCAGAAGAGGAGAAACCAGTCAGTTCGGTGCTAACACCGCCACACCAACAAGACGTTTCATATTGCCTGATGGTGTGAGCACGTCTTCCTCTTGCCATGCAGCAGTCCTATGTGACAGTCCTAGGACCTACATGACAGGCCTAGGGCCTATGTGACAGTCCTAGGACCTATGTGGACATCGCTGAGTTCCTCAAGCCCTGCGTGGTGCCTACAGAGACTTGCCAAGGATGCAAGGCAAGAACTCAACCCACTGGAGACATCTGCTTGGAAGATGCCCGAAGAAATCAGCCAGTTTGCACGCACCAGGGCAGTTGTCCATGCAGAGCAAGCCGGTGACATCCCTGATAAAAGAGGAGCTGGAAGAGCAAATGGAGGAGCTCATCTGGAAGCTGGCAGGGTGGGACCAAGCCCTTGGGTTGTCCTGGTTGTTCGCAGACAAAAGGACATTGTGCACATGCAAACACTACGGAGGCAGGTGCTGTCTCTGGAGGCTGTGATCTACCTGCCAGGGTTTGCTCAACCTGGCTGATTGTTGTTTTGACTCGCCGACCGTATGGTACCCCCAGATACCAGGGACTGGGGCATTTGGAGACTCAGGAAGGCACAGATCAGCCTCATGGGATGCAGATCGCCTAGGGGCTGAGCAGAGAGGCACCTTCAGGAGCCCCAAGGTGAGAGGAGACCGCAAGGTGCATCATGCCCAAAGGTCTTGGTTAGCCAAGAGGCGTTTGCACCTGCTCTTAACCCAGCGGGGAAAACTAAGTCTGCGATAAAACACGTAAGTCAAGGTGCTGGGCGGGAAGAAATTTAATGAATGTCACGCTTAATTGTAGCCCCCTGGTATCTGCTTGTGCCATTGGCCTCTAAAAGACAAGGTTGACCACTTAGAGCCATGCGTCTCAGGGATGGAGTCCAGCACAAAACATTTTGGAGAAGACCCCACTGCTCATGTGATGTTTCAGCCACCCTACTGAGATGGACCAGCTTGGATCAAACACATCCAAGCCCACCAGCTTCTCTGTTCTCAACTGGTCTTGGAGCCAGCATCACACTTACCTCTCCTCCGACAGCGATGCAAAAAAAAAAGGTCTGGAGCACGGCGCAGTCACGTCCCCGTGCTGGAGTTTCGCCTCCAGCCTTACTGGAAACACAGCCAGCTTCTCGTACGCTGTCCCCATAAATTTTCTGTTTTTATTTTAAACCTGTTTGTTATTGCTCAGCTTCCCTTCGAATGCTTGTTTCTGAACATCCAAGAATAGAGACTGGTGTCAGATAATAACAGGAAGGAAGCGGGAATGCCCAGGGTTACTGGATGTGTTGAATTAAACCTATTTCACGCGTTTTTTTCTGTTTATGCCGAAGGTGCTTCCCCTAGCCCCACAGTTTATCTTCTGGAAAGGGGTGTGGGAGGAAGAAGAGTGATGTAAAATGAGAGATTTGGAGTCATTTCTAGCTTGGGCACAGTGGGACCTGAGGCAAGGGGCTCCAGAGCTGATCAGCAGCTCTGGAGCCTGCCGGGGCTTCCCAGCAATTCCAAACTGGATCAATAATGACCACGTACAGCTCGGTGCATTTCATCTGTCACACTGCCAGTAAGAAGGCTGCGGTCCTCCTGCCACATCCTGGCTGCTGTAGACCCAGCTGGGAGGCAGTGACCTACGTGAGACCCGCGATAGCACCGCAAACGGGGCGAGCTGAGCCATCTGTATCCAAATTCACTGCCTCAGAGCTCCTGGTCCCAGATAACCACTGCCGGTGTCACCCGGCTGCTCGATCCCTGCTTGAAAGCAGCGTGGCTTCCTGCTATTGTGTGTCCAGCCCACGGAGCCGTAGCAGCCGCGGAGTCATCGCTGTGATTTACCAGCACCAGCTGCCCTGCTTTCTTCCATTCCCCCCTTGGAAAGAAAACGACCGTCTGTTGATCTTGTATCTGGCTGTTTTAGCCCTAAAGTTTACGTTAGAGCAGCTTCCAGCCCGCTGAGATCAGTTAGACGTGCACGGAAAGGCAGGAGCCCAGCCTCCAGCAGCTTGCAGCCTGCAGGAAGAGTTTCAAGTGCTTCACGGCTGTCTGTCCACGGGCCTGGCTGTGGGTCTAAGATGTCTGGGAGTGCCCACGTGGCAAATAAATGCGATGCCATGAGGTGCCATGCAAGGAAATTAAATGCAAGAAAATTAAATGCAAAGGAAATGCAATGCAAGGAAATGCAATGCAAGGAAATGCAATGACTTAAAAATGCAATGCAATGCAATGCAATGCAATGAAAATGCAATGCAATGAAATAAAAATGCAATGCAATGAAATTAGATTAATAAAGTAAATAAATAAAACTATCTGTGGGAAGAAGGATGAAAAATTACAGGCATCAGGGAGACCGGTGCCCTGCAGAAAGCGCAGCGTGCGGCGTCGTGAGCCAGGCCACCCACTGCTGCCCGCGCTGCCTGCCGACACACGCAGGGAACAAGCTGATCTCGTCTGCCGGCAAATTCCCCTCCTCCTCCCCCACCTCCCCTCTCCGCCAATGCAGAGAATTTCGCTGCCTTCTTGTTTGTGCAACACATCCCGAACGGGAAGGACCTGCTTCGGCATTTTTGGCTTGGGCAGGTCCGGGGCTGGCTGGGGGTAGCTGGGTCCAGGCGCTGCAGGTGGGGCTGCGACCTCCTTTTGGGGGCCCTGGTGCATTTTCTAGGTGTTTGCTGGAAAATGGGCACTCGTCCCTGTGTGCAGCTGGGGAAACTGAGGCATGGATTGTTCCCATCCCGTGTGGACACCAGGATCCACCGGGCAAGGCGATGTTGGCTCTTCCACCTGCAGCTTGACCTTGCATCCAGCCATAACCCTGGTGGGGAGCAGCACAGCGATATTTCTGGCTCTGAGTGGGTGCCAAAGTATTTTTTGCAAGTGTTTTGAGCCTGACCACAACCCATCTCAGAGCCACACAGCCCAGACCAAGTAGCACGGGAGTGGTGAGGAGCAGGATTCACCTCCTCCAAGCCTACCACAGGCTGCAGCCCACCTCCCTCCGATCGTGGCCATCTGCTGTGGGACAACCCCCAGGAACAAGGACTGAACCAAGGGTCTTTTTCACCACTGTTCCTCTAATTTTGGAGTTTCCTTCCTAAATCTGGGGTGGCAGCATGGGCACAGGCTCATCAGGCCAGGCTGGATGGGGTTCAGGACATCCCTGGTCCATCCTCCCCCTGCCAGCAGTGATGGGTGCATCGGGGCTTTAGCCAGGATGCTCTTAAATCCTCCAGAGAGCTCCACATTGGCCGAACACATCTCCCCGAGCCTGGACATCTCCCCCCATACCCCCCAACACCACCTTCCTCCCCACAGCACCCAAGCCCAGGTGGGACCCAAGCCCAGCATCACAAACCCCCACGAAGAGAGGAAAGGAGCAGCAGCGGTGCCTGGGCTGCCCAACCCCGGCAGCTGACGGCTGGGACCCCCCAGGACTGTATTTCCCTTGTTATACTTTCACCTCCGTGTTTGTACAAAATGTCTGGGCAGCGGCAGCGCTCCGAGGTTTGTTTGGAAGATGCTGCCAAGGCTGATGCTGCTCCGAGCGCTGCTGAGCAGGAAACGTGTGCCTCCAAAAATCGAGTTCATCCTGGAAAGTGGTTTGATCCCTGCCCATCAGCCAGCACAGAATAACCCGTGAATGAGTGAGTTGGCATCAGGATTATCTCCATAATCTTCCTATTAAATGCTAAAATTGTGTTCAGTTTAATTGCCTGAGTGTGCGCACCGAGCCTGCCCACCTGCCGCTGACGGAAGGGAAAAGCTTGTTCCTAAAACCTGCCTCATTTCTGTCACTCTGCCTTCTCCCAGAAAATCACAATTGCTTTCCTAGAAGAAAGAGAGTCAGCTTCTGGAATTAAAAATCCCCCCCTTGGGACTGGGCTTCCCGTTTCGCCCCGTGTGACGGGGCATGGTGTGCTTTTCCATAAAGCAGAACAGAAAGGGAGAAGCGCGCGCGCGTGGACTGCTCCGCGCTGGGCGCCCCTTTGGTGGTGCTGGACACGAAGCAGATGTTTTCCTCGTTTCCGTTCCTAAAATAAAAGAAATGTCCAGTTTGGTCCCCTCTGCAATGGGCTCTTCCCCTGCCTGCCTCTCCCTGCTCTGCCGGGGTGTCCCTTAGGGAGATGAAGCCCTCAGAGGGGCTCCGCAGCAGCACCAAGTCACCCCCATGGGATGTTTTGGGTTCAGGTACCCCACGCCTGGCTGGTATCCAGGTGCCCCAAGGGTCCCCAGCTGGTGCTGCCCCAAAGAGGCACCCGGAGCTGCCAAGGCAGCAGGAGCATGGCGTTGAGCTTGGGGTTAGGAAGCCGGGTGGTCCTGTCTGCAGGATGGAGGAGGGCTGCCCTTGCCAAGCTCCCTGGCAAAGAAAAATCTCCTTGCTCAAACGCAGAGCATTAAATTTGCAGTGTGGGAATTAAAAGTGCTTTGCCTGGTGTGTTTTAAGGCTTGTTCTTTTGCATATTGCTGTGGAATTTGAGCATCATCGTTGCAATGAAGTGCTCGGGGCAGAGCCGTAGGGCTCCTGGGGAGCCAGGGGAGCATCCTGCTGCCCCGTTGTCACCCTCGGATGCTGCATCAGAGCCAGGAGGAAACTTGAGTGATGCCTTTTGGCTAACACCTACCAGGCTAATTCCTAGGAAAGCAGCCCAGCTCATCTGGCTGTCCCCACACCCTGACCAAGCCTGTCCCTAAGACCCAAGCACTGGGACCCCCAGGAGGGTGACAACCTGTGCAGCACGTTGGGGCACGGTGAGACGCTTTGGTTACGGGCTTGGGCCACAATCACGGGGCCCACCATGGTGGCCTGTACCCGAAATGCCTGTCTACAACCTAAACCCAGCAAATTTTGCCCTGCAGATGTTCCCAGAGGTGTTTGGGGTGCCCAAATCCTGGTGGCACGGTGGCACCCAAGGGCTGGTGTCTCCAAAACCTGCTGCCCGGAGAGAGCTCTGCAGCTGGAGACCTGCCTCTGGCCAGCCAGCCAAAGCAAACAAGTGATCGAGGAAACAGCAACAAGCAGAGGGGAAGTTATTTTAAGTCTTTCCCGGATGGGAAACGGTGGAGGTATCCGCGGGTCTCGTGTGCTTTGCCTTCCTAATCTTTCCCCACGGACGCAGCCTGGAAAGCCAAGAAGCCTGGAAGGCGGCGAGCCAAAAGCGCCACACGACCCCAGCTCTGTCCTCAGAGGGACAAAGAACGATTATCTGTGACAATAAAGTGGCAAAAGCCACCTTCTAGATGAGGTGTCCGGCACCCAGGCTGCCTCCCAAGCAGCCAGCACCTTCCCTCTGCTGAACTCCTGGGTGAAACGGGAGCCGGAGACACAAAAGGCACCCGTGCCCTGCTCCTTTAGGGCTGTGGAGCGAGGAAAAGCGAAACGGAAGTGACCCCGAGTCTCCAAGACACCTCCGGGAGTGCTCGGGAAAGGAAAGGAAGCCTGCTAAGATGAAGTCGCTCATCATCATCGTTGCGCCGGGCGAGGAGAGGCTCAGCTCCTCCTTCCTGCCCCGCTGACGTCCACGGGGCTTTAGGAAGGCAGGTTGGGGAGGAAAGCGGGCTGGAACGCGCTTCTTGAGAAACGCTGAGGCATAGGAACAGCTGGTTCTTGTACGTCAGGAGCCAAATCAATGCTTTTTTGTCCAAATTCCCAGGAAAGGCGAGGTTACCAGGCTCCCACGGAGCTCTGGAGGAGTGGGTGCATCGGGCTCGAGGCTGCTGCGGGGGTCCCAGCACCCCCCGATGGGGAGATGGGCCTGGATCCCCCAAAATGTGGGCCAGGGACCCCTCAAGGGATGGGACCTTCTCCACTCAAAGCCTTCCCTGGCCCAAAAAAAAAATGGCATTCGGGCCTCACACTGCCCAAATGCAGGCATCCCCTGCTGGGATTTGGGGTGTCCGTATGGCCGCAAATCTCTGCTCTGCGCAGGCCCGGGGAAGAATTTGCTGGAAGATGGTTAAAAAAAAAGAATAAAAAGAGATCAAACGTCGCCTCGTCATTAGCAAGCTCGGCCAGGCTGGCCACCTGGCAGGCTGGCGCTGTCAGGAAAAGGGCACCGAGGGACCGGCCTCATTTCCATTGCAAATAGCTCGGCGTAATGAGATTTTTCGCGCCAGCCGCCTCCGGTTGGGCGAGCTGGAGGCAGGATGGGGGCACCTGGTCCTCGTCCCCAGCACGGCCAGGCTGGGGACACCCTGGTACCCCCATGGGGACGTCCCCTGCCCGTGGTGGCTGTCCCAGGGGGGTGCAAGCCCCCGGTGCCTGGTCCCTCCCTGGGCGAGGAAAGCATAGAGGGCACCGGTAATGGGATTACTGGGAGCATCCAGCTGGAGGGGCAGACACCAGGCGGCCCCAAAAGTCTCGTGAGGCCGAATCCAGCCGCCGTGCCAGGCCGTTCTGCCAGGGGTTAATTCAATTGGTGACAGGCAGAGAGGAACACGTTCGTTTTCCCCCATTAATTCCCCCAGAGAGCTTCCTCTCCCTTGTGCCTGCGTTGTAAAAAGCTGTCAAAATGACGGCACTCGGATGCCTGGCTCAGAAATGCTCATTTCCCTTAATCCAGCCCCAAAACACCGGTGCTCGTGGAGGCAAAGGGGAGGGGAGCCCAGGGATGAGGCTCGGAGGCCGTCAGCCTTTGCCTTGCCCGGGATCCAGAGGTGTTTGCAAGAAGCCAGGTCCCATCCAGAGGCGTCTGCCCGTCTGTAATCAGCAGTGACGTCTCCAGGAGGAGGAAATTTCTTTTGATTACCCAAAGCGCGGCCAAAAGCCCCGCGTAACTTGTCGACCGACCTCCGAATCAGCCAGGAACCCTCCAGTTTTGTAAGCCAAAAAATAATAATAATAACCGTGTCTGCTGGAGTGCAGCCTCACGGCTCACCCAACTGAGCGGCTGAAATTGGGCTGAAAAACCCCTATTTCCTTCTCCCACCCCTGCTCAACCCCAGAATTGTTTGGGGTTCGGGGCCGCTGTTTATCCCAGGTGCTGCAGGGATGGGGTGGATGGTGCGGGAGGTGGCTGGGGCTGGCGGGCGGCCAGGAGCGGCCGCTTCTCGGTGTTTTTCAGACTCCTCGCCCTATTTACGGCGTGTCCCCACGGCCGGGCTCACCTTGGGGACCTCCAAGGACAACCACGGAGCGAGGACATCAGCTCTTCTCCCCCAGCCCCGCAGCCGGAGGCAGGATAGGTGCTGCCGCCCATCGCAGGAGCGAGCTGTGTCCGTTCTCAGCCCCGTCTCCCCCACCAGAGGGGAAACCATTGGGCTTCTTCTTCAGAATGCCGCCGGGCGTGTTTGCGCAAGGCGTGTTTTCGGCTCCGCTCCCCAGACAGACACTTTTTCACCCGGTTTCCGGCTCCCCGCGGCAGATGGGAATTTCGGCAGGGCACCGAGCCATCCCCGCCAGCGCGGGCAGCCCCGGGACCTGTGTGGGGGGGATGGCTCCAGCCTGGCTGTGGCTGCAAATATTCACGGCTTCTCCTGCCAGAGCTCATCTCCCTGCAGCGCTGCAGCGCCAGGATCGATGAAAGCTCGCGCTGTCCGTGCTCATCCAGGCGCCAGCAGGACCCGGGCACTTTGCTCTGTCTCCCCGTCCCCAATCCTACAGCCAGGCCCCCTGCCCCAAACCCTAGAGCTCATAGTGGGGGTGCATTGTGCTGGGGGATGCTGGCTGGCACCTCTCTCCCACCCACCCCCTTGAAACCCCATAAAAAGAAGGGAAGGGGATAATTTGGGGGGTAAAACTGGGCTGAGCGCAGGATCCCATGGACCTCACCGCCCTGTGGGGTACCAGCATCCTCGGGCTCTTTATGCATCGGTTCTTTCCTACCCGCCGCGTGCCCCCCCGGGCTCCTTTCCTTATTGCCCTTTAATAGCCCTGCTCAGGAAGCACGGTGCCTTTACGGCCTGGTTAATGAGTGGTGAAGGTGCTGCCACCTCCTCTGCTCCTCTCCCCCCTGCAACCCCAGCCCCTTTCACCAGCACCGTGGGGAGAACTCGTCCCCGATGCCCGGCTGCTCGCCACGGGCTCGCCACGCTGCCGGGGAGATCCAGATGTTGGATGGGGTCATCCAGCTGTTGGCCGGGGCAGGAAACCCCCAGCCTGTAAATCCCATTTGGGGTGGGATTTAGGAGCACCCCAACACCCCGTTCGACCCAGATATTTGCACGGGCACAATGGGGAACCTCCAGCTGTGCTTCCCATCCAGCTGTGCTTCCCATCCAGCTGTTCTTCCCATCCAGCTGTTTTTCCCACCCAGCTGTGCCTCCCCAACCAACTGAGCTGCCACATCCAGATGTGCCCCCGTCCAGCTGTGTCCCCATCCAGCCGTGCACCCCATCCAGATGTGCACCCCCATCCAGGTGTTTCCCATCCTGTTTTCCTTCCCCATCCAGATGTCCCCCCACCTGTCTATAGCCTCACCCAGCTGTTCCCTCATCCAGCTGTGCACCCCCATCCAGCTGTTCTCCCATCCAGCTGTGCCCCCACCCCACTGTCCTTCCCCATCCAGCTGTTCCCCCACCCGGCTATGGCCTCATCCAGCTGCTCCCCATCCACCCGTGTCCCCCTCCAGCCGTTCTTCCATCCAGCTGTGACCCCGATCCAGCTGTTCCCCATCCAGCTGTTCCCCCACCCAGCTGTTCCCCATTCATCTACTCCCCCATCCAGCTCTGCACCCTCATCCAGCTCTTCCCCATCCAGCTGTTCTCCATCCAGCTGCGAGCCCCATCCAGCTGTTCCCCCATCCAGCTGCGCACCCCCATCCAGCTGTGCACCCCCCCCCCCAGCCGTCCCCCTTTCGCCCTGCCCCGTCCCCCCGCAGGTGCCGGATGGTGCGGAGCGGGGCGGAGCGGGGCGGAGCGGGGCGGAGCGGGGCCCGGCGGGCAGCAGCGGGGCCGCCCCGGGTTCCCAGCACCGCCGCCACCGCCGCCTCCACCCCGGAGCATCCCGGCCGCCGGTAAGTAACCAGCAGAACCGAACCGGGCCGAGCCGGGCAGGATGGGGCCCGGCCGGGGCACGCGGGACCGGGTAGGGTCGGCTTGAACCGGGACAAATCCAGCCCAAGCCGGGCGAGAGCAAACCCGAGCGGGGCAGAGGGAGCCGGGTAGGATCGGGGTGAAGTGGCCAGGGTGGGAGCAGGACCGGGGGAAGGATTTGGCCCTGGTCCCCCCCTGATTTTGGGGCACGCAGCCAGCTGCACTGGGGCTGTGCACCGGGGGTGCAGGGTGCTGGGCACCCCAAGGGTGTCTGAGGGCCCTCAGGAGGGGGCTCAGGGCTCTTTTTGGGATGTGGGAGGGGGTCACGGCTGGCTTTTGCCCCCCAGCCCCATGTCCATAACACTGCCAGCCCCAGCACCCGTCACCCGTGGGGAGTGGGCTGGGGTCTTGGGGTCTCCCCTGCTCCCCCCTACAGCCCACGTCAGGGTCTTGGGGTCTCCCTGGCTCCCCCCTGCAGCTCAGGTTGGGGTCTTGGGGTCTCCCCTGCTCCCCCCTACAGCCCAGGTCGGGGGGCTGGGCGTGTTTTCCCTAAAACAGGCGCCCCTCTCGTCCCATCCCCGTCTCAGGGATCCGGCTGAGCAGGGACGTGTCCGCCCCGCCGGCGGCTGCCAAGTCCCCAGGTGGATATGGCAGAGGATTTCAGGGATTTCGGGGAGGTCGAGCAGCTGGTGCTGCAGAACAGGGCTGAAAAACCCTCTGCGATCCCAAAATCAGGGGTGAAGCCCAGCAGGACGGGCTCCCCCCGATGCTCCCCAAACCCTCTGCTCCCACGGCACGGGCAATCGGGGATGTGCTTGGGGTCCCCGGGGATGCACGCGGAGCATCCTAAAATCTGCCCTAAAACCACCCTGAGGGGGTGCCGGGAGCCTTGATGTGTGCGTGTACGTAGAGCTGGACCTCTGTATGGACAGAAGGGTACAGAAGCTTAAATCGAGCTGTAAATACAAGGGGGGCTGGGGTGAGTCCCGTATTTATGGATTTAGACACCCACTTATGTGTTGAGGGGGAGCATCTGGGTGTGAATACCCGTTTGTGGGTAAATACCCACGGGTTTGTACAAACCCTACACCCATCCGTGGGCAGCGAGCTGCCCCGTCCCTGTCCCAACACCTCCCCTTCATGCTCCTTGCCCCCTAATCCCGCTCTGTGGGGGCTGCAGGAGGAAGGACCCGAAAAAAAAACCAACCCACTGGAGGCGTGGGGTTGTTTTCCTGAGCAGGAAGGCTGGCTGGCCGCGCAGCCCCGAGCTATGTGTTTTCCCCTTCTCACATCACCTCGCCAACCTGCTTTGCCTAATCCCTTCCCCGGAGCCTCAGATTTGTTGTGTTTCACGCCAATGGGTTTGCAAATGCGTCTTGCGCACGGGGAGGGCTGGCTTGCCCAGAGCATCTCTGCGAAAGGGGCTTCTCCCTCCCCACGCAGGGGAAAGGGGTGCGGGGAGCAAGGGGTGATCCTGGCCTCTCCGAGCCCTGTGTGATCCCTTCGCGTCCGTAATTCTGTCCTGCCACCCCTGGGATGCTCTCCGGAGCTGCCCCAAGCAGGGTTTGTAACAACACTGGGCTGTCTCGAGGAAACACCACCAGCGAGGGGTGCCAGAGGCAATTCTGCCCCAAATTCTCCCGATTTCCACTTATATTGCAAAAGGTCTGGCGTGCGTGGAAATTACCCCGGCAGGTTTCGAGCCCAGAGCTGGCTCTGGGTTTATTTTGCAGCTGGGGCACCGAAGCATGGGCAGGAGGGAAGAGGGAAGTGCCTGAGGACACTGGGGCGAGCACCCAGCTGTGCCCCCAAAACCCGCACTGCCCTCGTTGATATCCTAACACCTCCGGGAATCAATAACTGGAGATTTCCCCATCGCCCAGGTCTGGCCATCCAGGGCTATAAATCTGCTGAGCCGCCGCTTTCGCTTCCACCGCGGCGCAGAGCCAGAAGCCTCCCCAATGTGGCCTCCCCCCATTTTTTCCTCGTCTGCCCGCAGGGCTCCCCACTTCCCCTTCCTGCCCTCCCCACGTGCTGCTCCCCTCTGCTCCCCCCTAAGTGACAGATCCCACCCTGCGGAGCCCCCACCCGGCACGGGGTGGCCCCTTCCCCACCGCCGCCGCTGGGTTTTGCCCCCGTGCCCATCACCGTGGTGTCGGGGCAGCCCGTTTTGGGGTTGCTTTTGGCTGCCCGTGGTGCTTTTGGTGCTGCTCGCTCTGGGATGGGAGCGCTCTGCCACTGGCCGTGCACGTAGCCGTGGCCACGTCCCTCAGCATCCTCTCGCAAACGCTCCTGGGAGAGGCGGTTTTGGGGCAAAATCTGCTAAAGAGGGCGAAACGCTGAGCAAAGCCCGCCTCTTGGAGCAGGGTGCCAGTTCTAACTCGAGTGGTTTTGGGGGGCAGAAGGGACTCTTTGAACGATCGTGCCTCCCATTTCATGAAAAACCCAACAAAACGTTCGTGTCCTACCCTCTTTGTTCTTGGGAACGCTTCCCGGAGAGATCGGGGAGAGGAGGGATGGATCCGGGAACGGCCACGGGGCCACCCGTCGTGCCGGGAAGGACAAACCCCGACCCTTGTCACATCGTCCCTCGCCACGAGCCCGGAGCATGGGCCAGCACCGTGCCACAAGGGTTTCATCTGCATCCGTGGCCTCTCTTGAAAAAGCAGCGAGCTGCTTGGAAAAGAGCAAGGGGGAACGTCCAATTCCTCTGTAAGACGGGGACAGATTTAGGTCTGAAAAGAAGGAACACGCTCAGCGTGCACGTGCCGGGCACGGCAACTTCTCCCTGCTTTGAGAGGGAGAAGAACTGATGTAATCGCTGCATTATTTTGGGGAAGGATGCGCGTATTTAGTAGCGTCATTATTATTTATTTCAGCGGCGAAGCCTGGATTTGGGAAGCAGCCGCAGCGTTCGAGGAGGGATCTGCTCCGCTCACGGTCGAGGCAGGTTTAGAAATATAAAAGATGGGGTCTGGGGAGGGAGGAGGAGAGGGCGAGGGCAGCGGGGATGCGGGAACGGAGCCGAAAATTGGCCGGCGAATTCCTGGTGTTATCAGCCACCGATGGAAGAGGGTGGAGGAGATGGAAGAGAGCGAGCGTCTGCTGCGGTTTTGGTCAAAAACTGGAAGCTGGGAGGTGGCGGGGTGTGAATGGGGGGTTCTGGGCAGCTGGGGGGGAGGCTTCTCTGGTGCCTAATCGGAAGGTTGTGCTCGCAGTTGTGCTCTGAGATTTGCACCGCCTGGGAGGGGTATTTTGGGGGCAAAATTTGGTAAAGAGGGCAAGGTGCCCTGCAAATCACACCTCCCGGGGCAGGCAGGGTGCTGGCACTGAGCACGTCCCGCTGAGCACCCGGGGGTGGCCACAGGTGGCCCTGGTGGCAGCTGGAGCTGCCCCATCCCAGCCTCAGCCCTTTCCCATTATTCTTTTTGAACTCCCAGCCCTATATCCCAGCCCCAAAACCCACACAGGTGTCCTAGGGCACCCGGGGGTGCTCGTGGCACGGTGGCACCGTTGTCACGTCCCCAGCCGGGCTGTGCACAGGGGTCTGTCAGGGGGGTGCACACGTGTGCGTGGGCAGCGTGCATCCATGTAGGCGTGGGTGGGTGAGCACATGTCGTCCCCCCCGTGTGTGCTGGGGGTGCACACGCGTGTTTTGGGGTCCGTGTGTCTGCGTGGGCACGTGTGCGTGCTGCGGGTGCCATGCGGTGCCGTGCGTGCCCACCCCGCTGTGCCGTGCCGTGCCGTGCCCACCCTGCTGTCCCACACCGTGCCCACCCTGCCACCCAGGTTTCTGTTCCCCATCCAGCACCGGGGTGCTGTGTCGGGGCAGGAAGGGGAAGCTTTGCACAACACCCGGGGTTGCAGACGCACCCAGGACCTGAACCGGGCGGCGGGTCCCAGCACACCGGGCACCCCAGAGGGTAAGCCACGCTGTGGGTGTCCCCCCCCCCCCAGCACCTCGCAGACCACCTTGTCCCTTATTTCTCTTGCCCCCCTTTTCCCAGCAGTGATCCCACGGGCTGTGGGATGGCCGAGGCTCCAGCGGCGGGTGCTGCTCCACCTGGGGTCCTGGGGGAGGGCAGGGGGTGCCGTGACCCCACGCTGCAGCAGGGAGGCTCAGGGTGCAGGGGACAGGGGACAGAGCAGGGCGCAGCCCCGGGGGGGCTGTTGGGGTGGGCAGTGCTGGGACCAGACAGTGTGTACCAGGGGGGCACAGTGGGGTACGGGGGTGCACAGCAGCAGGGGAGCTGATGCTCCAGCCTGGTGCCCCCCCAAAAGCAAGGGAGCCCGACCACCCTCCCCCTGCCTCAGTTTCCCTCTGGTTCCCACAGAACCAGAGGAGGGCCCCCCCAGCCTAGGGGGAGGGGGTCACGAAGAGGGGAAGTGGGTGCCGAGGTCGCAGACAGGTCTGCAGGACAAGAGTGACACGGGGAGGAACTGAGAGAGGCAGGAGAAGAGGCTTTGCACGCCGCTGCCACGGGTGCTTCAACCACCTCGGGCGTGCTCAGCACCCATGGGTGCCAGGCAAGGGCCTTGGCGAAGCGACATGGGTGGGGTGGCGGTGGCAGCGGGGGGGATGGGGCCGCTGTGGTTTTGCAGTGATTGCTGCCTTTTGTTGGGTTTTATTTCCTCCTCCTTTCACTGCCCGCTTGCAACCCGCTCTCCCGGCAGAGCGGGCTCCGGTGTCACCCTCTGGCTCGGGGACACAGCTTCCCAGCCCCATAACGGAGCGGGTGGCCTCTTCCCCAGCAGCCCAGAGGCCACGTGGATGGGCTGGCATCACCCCCAGGACCCAAAACCTCCAGAACCAGGGAGCTGCTGCTCTCCGTTCCCGGATAAAAGCACCCGTGAAACATCTGCGCGTCCCTCGGCACTGGTGGCGGCTCCCAAAGCGGGTGGCTCGCGGTAGGGTTTTGGCACCCCCTGCAGAGGACCAGGGGCAAGAGCTGAGCTTGCTGCATGGCTGAAGGCTCTGCTGCAATTTCCTCTTCAGCAGCTCTGCCCATCTGGCATAAGAGCAGCTTGGTCTTGTGCAAAGCACCAGCACCACGGGGCGTGGGTGGTGGCCGCCACGCTGTCCCCAAGGGGCCACCACCTTGTACAGTCCTGCTCTTTCCACCCAACAGACCCCAAAATCCATGATGAGGAAGGTTGAGGCTATGGGGTTGCATGCACTGGTCTGGGTTCATCCTGGATGTGTCACCCCATGGCCAAGCCACCAAGTGCCCCCTTTGTCATTTGCAGGTGCTGCCCAGGGGCCACGCCGGTGAAGAGGGGACCATGACCATGGCCAACGTCACAGTGGGGAGGAACTCGTGCACCTTCCACGAGGAGTTCAAGCAGGTGCTGCTGCCCCTGGTCTACTCGGTGGTCTTCCTGCTGGGGCTGCCGCTCAACGCTGTGGTAATCGGGCAGATCTGGCTGGCCCGCAAGGCGCTGACCCGCACCATGATCTACATGCTCAACCTGGCCACGGCCGACCTGCTCTACGTCTGCTCCCTCCCTCTCCTCATCTACAACTACACCCAGAAGGACTACTGGCCCTTCGGGGACTTCACCTGCAAATTCGTCCGCTTCCAGTTCTACACCAACCTGCACGGCAGCATCCTCTTCCTCACCTGCATCAGCGTCCAGCGCTACCTGGGCATCTGCCACCCCTTGGCCTCGTGGCACAAGAAGAAGGGCAAGAAGCTGACGTGGCTGGTGTGCGCCGCCGTGTGGTCCGTCGTGGTCGCCCAGTGCCTGCCCACCTTCTTCTTCGCCTCCACCGGCACGCAGAGGAACCGCACCGTCTGCTACGACCTGAGCCCCCCGGACCTCTCCGCCGCCTACTTCCCCTACGGCATCACGCTCACCGTCACCGGCTTCCTGCTGCCCTTCGTGGCCATCCTGGCGTGCTACTGCAGCATGGCCCGCATCCTGTGCCAGAGGGACGAGCTGATCGGCCTGGCGGTGCACAAGAAGAAGGACAAGGCCGTGCGCATGATCGTCATCGTGGTCATCGTCTTCTCCATCAGCTTCTTCCCCTTCCACCTCACCAAGACCATCTACCTGATCGTCCGCTCCTCGCCCAGCCTGCCCTGCCCGGCCCTGGAGGCGTTCGCCATCGCCTACAAGTGCACGCGCCCCTTCGCCAGCATGAACAGCGTCCTCGACCCCATCCTCTTCTACTTCACCCAGCGCAAGTTCCGCGAGAGCACCCGCTACCTCCTCGACAAGATGAGCTCCAAGTGGCGGCACGACCACTGCGTCACCTACGGCTCCTAGGTAGACGAGGCCACCTCAGTGTCACCGGGGACGGGCACGGAGCGCTTTTGGCTCAAAGTTGCGTGGCGCGGAGATGGGGACGTGCCTGGGGACATCTCCTGAGCTTCCAGCGCTTGCTTCCAGCCCATCTCCAGCCCACGGCGGTTGCAACGCGGTGTCCCCGCTCTCCGAGGGCTGCCCTCCACCGGTTGCTCGACGCCGTCCTGTTTTTTAGCTGCTTTGTGCCACCTCTTGGTGGAGGCTGAAGCACCGAAGCAATAAAAACCACTGGGGGGACCACGGAGGAGGCGGTGGGAGAGTGGGGAGAAGGGATGGGGCTGCCCGGGTGGGCTGCTCAGGGGGGGGATTTCTGCCCCCAAAAGATGTTTTGAGCTTCCCCTCATCTGGGGAGGATTTTTTTGGCTTGTACTCACCTGGGGAACGTGGCTCTGTGCCCTCTCCTTGGGGTAGCTTTCGGGTCCTGAACACCAGTAGCCCCCACAAAACATCCCCGGCACCTCCGTGGACCCAGGAGAGGAAGAGATGGGTGTCACGGACATTTTGGGGTAATGCTGGCCTATCCCACAATGGGGCCAGACCAGTAAAAGACATGGGTCCACTGGTGCCACTTCGAAAGGGTGAGAGGACCATCCGTGGCCAGACGGGAAGCTGGTGAGGGACGGTGAGGGGGACGAGGACACCGATGCCGTATTTCCCACCCGGACACGATGCCAGGAACTGGGAGACCCCCGCCACTGCCACCGAGCACCCGGGTGACACCAGACTTGAAAGCTGAGCCTGCTGAATGAACCAAAGCATCACGTTTTATAGGGTTGCACCTTACCCACACGAGGAGCCCAGCCGACCCAGGGCCACCGGAGAGGCTGGGCACCGTGGCTGTACCTCTAACTGCTTTGCCAGTCCTCTATAACATAGGACGTATAGACTGAACCTGCCCCATGCATATGTCCACAAGGATCTGCACATGCTATGCACCGTATATACGCACGCATCCGAGCGGGGGAACGTTGTGCACGGAGCCACCCCACCCCAAATACACTTTGCAAACCCGTACTCGCAGGTGTCTCGGTGCGATAATCGCGTCTAAGTCGATTTAAGCAATTTGCTTCAAATCTCGGGGATTAGCAGCCCTCCAGCCCCGCTGCTTGCACAAAACCACCGGGCTGAGCACCCTGATTAATCCCAGCTCGCCCACCGCAAACCCGCGGCCGCATCCGGACACACCTGAATTCAGGGAGGGCTGAAGGGCAGAGCCAGCCCCAAATAACCCCACCAGCACCTAGGGGGGACGGTCCCTTGCTTTACCTTGGGGAGAACCCTATGTGGGGTTGGGTTGGGGTGCAGGAAGGCAGTGGAGGAGGCAGGGTTGGTCGTGGGGTTCCCCTTGGCCGTAGCTCTCGGCACTGGGATCTCTTCCGACGCGTTTTTGGGGTCTCCCATCCCCGCAACTTTGCGTGCTGTGGGAAAAAAAGAAACGGTGGTTGGAGGGAAAAACCCGGGGGGACGGTGGTGTCCCCAAGTTTTCCCGGACAAAGGAAAGGCGCCGGGGGGGGGGGAGGTGACGCCGGGCTCGGGCTCAGCCACGCCGCCCGGACCCAGGAGAGGGCGCAAAATCTTCAGGTTTGGAGAGGGCGCAAAAACTTGGCGTTTTGGGAAATGTCTGCGGGGAGGCGGCGGGGCTGGGGGGCACGGGGAGCGCTGCCCGGCCCTGCCGGGGGGACACCCAGCCACGTGTGACCCCAAAAAGCTCTGCAAAAAGCCCCAAGGATGTCCAACGAAGGCAGAAAGGAACATATTTTTCTTTTCCCATGAGTGTAGGCGACCCCAAGCCACTTTCAATGGGGTGTGCAAGCAGAGAGCCACCGCCGTTGGGTGCCTCAGAGGGGTTTGGGGACACCCTGGGGACACCCCAGGCTGACGTAGGGGCACCCAAGACCCAAGGGGGGTCCCACAGAGGTCCAGGAGTTGGAATCACCAACTTTGGGGTGTTTTCAAGGCACATAGAGCTCAGTTTTTCCACTTTTGGTCTGCCTGGCCTTGGGGGTCTGCTCCCTCCTGCCAAGCCCCACCAGTGGGTCCCTTGGTGCCAGCAGGCCCTGAAACCACGGTGATGGGCACACCTCAGGGATGGAGCTGTTCCCTAAATCCCATCCCAAATGCCAGTGACAGCGTGGGGACGTCATCAGCAGGCCCAGGAGCCACCCAGCCCTGGGGGCAGCGGTGCAGGAAGGTGGTGGGAGGGAAGGGAGGGCCGGGGAAGGAATCCACGGCGTTGCCGGAGGCGCTTTTTATTCTTGAAAAAATGCATTTACGGGGGTTTTGTGCCCCGGGACAGAGATAGAAGTGTCCTTTACGTGGTGCAGCCCTGCAAAGCAGGGTCACCCCATTCATTTTCACTTCCCCGGTGATCAATCTGCTGTCTTGTTTTGGAGGAACGGGCTTATTGCCTGCAAGTGGCAAGCACTGATGACCCAAAAAGTAAGGAGAAAAACTTCCAGCAGGACACTGAGCTGCTGGGGTGCCTGGGGAGGTGGGAATGGGGTGCGCGGCCTTGGATGAATCACAGAGTGTGGCTGGAGAGACCCAGGTGGAAAAAAGGGAAGGGGGCTCTCCCCTCCAGCTCAGAGTGACCCGGAGTCACATCCTTATCCTGTTTCCCCACAAAAATAAATAAATAAATAAAATAAATCAAATAAACACCAGAAGCTGGGGGGGATGGAGATGGGGGATGAGGGGAGCCTGGTGCTCGGCCTGAGCAGCTCTGTGCCACTTTTCCCTTCCCTTCCCTTCCCTTCCCTTCCCTTCCCTTCCCCCCCCTCCCCCCTTCTGCCGCTGCTCTCCAAAAAAAAAAAAAAAAAGAAAAAAAAAAAAAAAAAGCCCAAAAGGGCCACTGCCACCATCCCCCTCTCCGGGAGGAGGAAACCCCGCCTCTCGGGGAAAGTTTATTTGAATGCAACAAATAAAAAAGAAGGGGGCGAGGGAAAAAAAAAAAAAAAAAAAGAGGGTGGGGGGGAAAAAAAAGGGAGGAAAAAAAAAAAAAAAAGAGAGAGAGAGAGAAAACAAAGCGGGCGTGATGAAGCCCGCTGGCAGCCCGGAGGAGGAGCGGGGCCGGGCGGTGCCTGCGGCGGGGGGCAGCGGGGCCGGGGCTGCCGGCGGGGCCGGGGGGCGGGCGGAGGCGGCGGCGGGGGGGGGCACACAATGGCGGAGGGGGGCAGCGGCCGGGCTTCCTCCTCCTTCTCTTCGCAGCCTTCGTCGTCGTCCTGCCGCTGCTCCTCTTCCTCGTCGCTTTTTTCCCCGGGCAGCCAAGTTTTTCCGGCGCGCGGCTTGGCCCCGTCGGTTCGGCAGCTCTCGCTGCGTTTCGGCCGCTTGGAGCCCACGGGCCCGGCCCATGCGGGGCCGCCGCCGCCTCCTCCTCCTCCTCCTCCTCCTCCTCCTCCTCTTCCTCCTCCTCCTCCGCCGCCGCCTCGGGGGCCGGCGCTGAGCGCGGAGCCGCGCTGGCCCAGCGTCCCGGCGATGCGCAAACTCTTCGGCGAGAGCGGGCGGCAGCCCCCGGGGGCCGGCAACGGGATCGGGACCGAGATCGGGACCGGGAACGGGATCGGGACCGGCAACGGGACCGGCAACGGGAACGGCACCGGGAGCGGCCGGGGAACGCCGCCGCCGCCGCCGCCCCGCAGCCGCGTCCCGCACCCGGCGCTGCGGGCGCCCCGCGGGGCTGCGCCGGGGCCCGGCCCGCATTCCTGGCATAGCTCGGCCCGCCCGGCCTCCTCCTCCTCCTCCTCTTCGCCCTCCTCTTCCTCGCCCCGCAGCCGGGGCTCGCCGGGCAGCGAGGGCGAGGGGTTGCTGCGAGCCCCCGGCCGCCAAGGGGACGGCGAGGGCCCGACCAAGTCGGGGACCCGGCAACCGCTGGCCCCCGCGGCCCCCGTGGTGGCTCGGGTGGCCAAGGTGAGCATCCTGCCCTTCGGCAGCCCCGCCGGGAGCCGCTACTCCAGCACGGAGACGCTGAAGGAAGAGGAGCAGCCGGGCAGCTGTTGGGTCCTCCACGGCGGCCGCCGCTCGCCCGGCTTCGGGCCGAGCGATGGAGTGGCCTGGGGACAGCCCCAGGCCCGTGGCCGGCCCAAGGTGCCACCAGGCATGGCCAAGGCGAGGCCAGATTTGGGGAGCAACGGCCCACAGCTAGCGGGGGAGCGGGCCGAGCACCGTAAGTCCTTGTCCAACCCCGACATCGCCACCGAGACGCTGACGCTCCTCAGCTTCCTCAAGTCGGACCTGTCGGAGCTGAAAGTGAAGAAGAAAGGGGTGAGGATCGGCCTCGCTGAGGGGGGCTGCGACATCCCCCCGCCGGCCGGCACACGGGACCGCGGCGCTGCTCAGCCCCCCAGCCGCTGGGGGCCGGGCGAGCGGCCCACGCTGAAGGACCTGACGGCCACGCTGCGCCGCGCCAAGTCCTTCACCTGCTCTGAGAAGTCGGGGACACGCCGGCTCTTCTTGCAGAGCTCCATGAAGCAGAGCTCCTCTGAGCTCCTCCTGGCCACCGCCGGCAGCCACGAGGCGGTGGCTCCGGCCGGCGGGCGGCGGGGGGACGAGGACCTGCTGCCCGTGGTCATCCAGGACCAGTACATCCAGGAGGCCAGGCAGGTCTTCGAGAAGATCAGCAGGATGGGTTCCCAGCAGGACTATGGCTTGGCAGCTGAGCAGAAGGACAGCGGAGGTGTGGAGGGCGTCGGGGAGGTGGCACCCATGGGGACAGACGTGGTCCTTCGGGGACAGGCGGAGAGCACGCAGCGGTTGAAAGAAGCGGAGTTGGAGAACTGCACTCGAAGGAAATCTGTGGAGGAGCTGTTGGGTCACGAGTTGAGCGTGACGGATGAGGGCATCGTCACCGAGCCGGAGCCGGGACCTGCTGGGGTGGCCTTGGGGGGCTTGCATGAGGCTGTGGCTGCCTGGCAGTTGCCCGATGCCACTGAGACTGCAACTGAGCCGCCGCTGCCCCCGGCTCAGGCCATGGCACTGGAAGACGTCCCCCCGGCCGGCAAAGCCCAAGCACCGCTGGAGGCCCCGAGCACCCCCAGCAGCTTGCGGCGCCGGCGGAAATTCCCCTCGGTGGGCGCCAACGGGGCCGAGAGCGGCATTGGGGAGGGCTTCGGTGAACCCTACCGCTCCCTGAGCGACCCCATGCCCCACCGGCGATGCCCGGTGGCGGAGGAGGCGAAGAATTTCTCCGTCGACAGCAACCTGTTGGGTTCGCTGAGCGCCAAGGGGGGCATCCCCCAGCCCGCGGCCATCGCGCTGGCCGGCCACGCGGGTAGCGCGGGCAGCGACCTGTCCCTGGGCAGCGACGGGCTGCGGGACTACAGCAGCCTCATCCAGACCATCGTCAGCCAGCCCGGCGCCATGGACAAAGTCATCGACGAGAAGGGCAACGGCAAGACCATCAAGAAGAAGTCGCTGAGCGACCCCAGCCGGCGCGGCGAGCTGACGGCCGGCGCTTTTGAGGGTCCCGGCGAGGCCATCAGTGAGCTGGAGGGCAGCATCCCACCGTCCAGCAGCGAGCCCATCCTCTCGGAGCAGAGATCTGCGCCGGCGCGTCCCCAAGGACACGAAGGCTACGGCTTCGACCCCAAGCTCGCCGAGGTGCTGTCCCCCCGCGGCGCCCGGCGCAGCTCCAAAAAGCGCACCAGCCGCGCGTCCCACCAGGAGAACCAGCCTCCACCGGTGCCCCCCAGCCTCTCCAGGACATCCCGCCCGGCCACCAAACATGTGCGCCACACCAGCGAGCCCGCCACCTTTGTCCCCATCTCTGTCCCCGAGCCGCACGCCGGCCACCATGCCCACCTCCCCGTGCCGGATGCCACCCGCCTGCCCATCAAGTCCTTCCCTGCCCCGCAGCCGCCGTCGCTGGAGGATGTCACCAAGCGGTACATGCTGGCCCTCAACTCCGGTGACACGTCCCCCGGCCCTGGGGACGGACCCCGCTCTTCACCCGCGACGCCCACCGCCCCCGAGCCCGCCCGGTGCCCGCGGCAGCCCGACCCCAGGAGCAAGCCCCAAGTGGTAAGTGCCCTTCTTGCCCCAAAACCCCGATGTTTGGCTTTGTGGGGACTGTCCCCTCCTGGGTGGCGGGGGTGTTTCGGTGTCCCCTCCCCACCGCGTGGCCCTTTTTGGGGCCAAATTCTTCCTTTTCGCACAGAGAAGTGCTGCTGGATGGCCCAGAGCAGGGGCCGGCCCTTTCTGGTGCTGAGGGTGGTCCTTGTGGGAACCACCCCCAGAAGTCGGTGATTTTGGGGTAGAAACCAAGCAATTTCTGGGTCAAACAGCACCAAACGTCCAGGGAAGGCCATTCTCCTGCTTTCCTGGTGCATTTCGCAGCGATGCTCTATGGGGTTCCCAGAAACAGGTGTGCTCTTGACCGGCCACGGGCGATTTTCTGCCTGAAACGCTGAGCCAGAAGTTGCTTTTTCTATGGCAGGGGGCTTAAATTGTCTTTTTCAAAAATATATTCCCAATGTTCTGCCCTGGTGGAGCAAACCAGCACTTTCTGACCCCAAAAGTGCCGTGTCTTGCAGTTGCTCCCCGTGGAAATGTGCTGAATGGGAGCAAGTGTGTCTTTTCCCCTCAAACTTTTCAGCTCGAGGCTCGTGGTGACCGTGCTGGGGTTTATGGCTTGTCAGAAAAGTGCACTTTAAAAACTAAGGGAAAACGGGGAAAAAAGTGTTTGTAAAGGTTTTCTTACCATGTTTAATTAATGCTGCTCCCGGTGGGTTCAGGGGGACGGGTTTTGGGGAAAAAGGCGTTTTGCTTTCCCCGGGGGTCAGCTCTGGGGTCACTGGCTTTGGGGTCTTCCTGGTGCAAGCGGGGACACGGGAGCACGGATCAGGGGAACAAAGCTGCTGGAAAAGCGATGCCACGCTCGCAAGCGCCGCCGCCTCCCGCGCCCACCGGGCTTTTAATAACTCAGCACGAGTCCCCGTGGGCTGACGTCCCCGCACGGCACCGGGGCAAAGCCCAGAAATACCCATGGGGGGCGAATCCCATTTCGGTGGCGATTTATGGTGGCCAGGAGGCCGGGATTGTGCGAGTTCTCTGCAAAGCCTCCGGGACACACATGAGAAGTGCCTGGGCAGCGTAACCCTTCCTGGCCGGGCTGAGATGTGGAGCGGGGACATTTATCCGTGGCGCGTGCACAAAATTCGGGTGTTTTCCTCATCTTCATCCCCGAGCAGCTCCAAATTGAACTTTTTGGGGTCTCACTGGGTTTTGTTGGGGCTGGATCCTCTCTCCAAGCGCCTGTGTTGGCCCGATGTCCTTTGGTCTTGGTGGCACTGCGATAAGGGGTTGGTTGCTCGCCCCCACTGCTGCGATGGAGCATCCGTGCCCTAGGGCAAGGGTGGGCGATAACTCCCCAGCCCGTTATCAGCACCAATTTTCGGCACGATCCACCCTTTTCCGTTCACTGGGAGGGGGCTCTGCCCTCACCATCCCCCTGCCTCCTTCTCCAGCAGTTGGAAACGAGAGGAGAAAATCCAGTCCCGGTGTCTGGGTGGGTGCTGGGTGCCGCGTCACGTCCCAGCCCCACAGATGGGTGCGGGTGGTTGCAGGCTGGGTTATTTTCCCAGCCCCAGGCTGCCAAAATAGCAGCTCGGCCGGCTCGCAGCTGCACGGCGCCCTCGTTTTCGCATGCTCGTTTGCGCAAAATCGTTTTGGTGCGGAGTCGGTCGACGCCTCCGGCGCCGTTTGGAGGGAAGAAGAGCTGGAAGGGGGCAAAATCCTGGGATAAAATCCTCGCCAGGGGTGAGGAGGGGACCCCAGCACCCCGACTGCTTCGTCTTCCTCCCGTGCGTCCCCCTTGTCCATCTCTGCTGCAGCCGTCCAAGAACGAGGAGCTTCGGGGAGATGAGGGAAGGGCATCCCCGGAAGGGGGTTCGGGGTAAAATTTTGCCCCATTTTTGGCCAATGCTGGCACAGAGCGAGCACCTGGCGGGGCAAGGGTCTGGCTCGCAGGGGAGCAGTTAATGGTTTGCGAGAGACGTGGAGATCTCGGGGCAAAAAGTTTGCCAAAAGGCGTCAAAAAAAATAAGTGTCAAGCGTGGTGATTCCCGGCGCAGCTGGTCAGGAGCATCCGAACCAATTTTGGGCTCATTTTAGGTGGATTTCCCCCCATTTTACCAACTCCAGCACTAGTCCCGAGCTACTGGGAGCCCAGTTTGGCTCAGCATCACCTTGAGAACACGGGATGCGGAGGGGCCGGACCCCCCGGCGGATGCTCCTCACCTTGCCTGAACCCGCCGGACTCGGCACCGAGGGGGCGAATTTCTCCTTTTAAGGGCAAGGCTGCAGCAGTATCTTTGAATCTCTCTCCTGCCTTCGGCTTTCTTTGTGCCGCAGCCATAAGAGAACTTAAACCCGCATTTTATTTCCCCTTTGATTTATTGGAGAGTGGAGCTGGGATGTTTTACTTCAGATGGCACCAGCTGTGGCCGGGGGGGGGGCCGAGGGGGACCGAGTTGCTCTCGTTACAGGGCAGAGCACCAAAGGCCGGATATAACCTGGGACCGAGAGGAGATTTATGCGCTCCTGGACCTTCGGAGAAGAAATTATCTTTATTTTTTATTTATTTTTCCCCGCCTGGGCTCTGGCTTGCAGCAGCACCGTGAGGCTGGTCCTCTGCTCCATGATATTGTCGCCTCTCCACGGGGACTTTGGGGCATCCGAAGCGCTCGGCGGTGCGTCGTGCCATCTGTCTGTCCTGGTCTCCATCTCCAGGGAGTCACAGCGGGGTCTGGCAGTCCTGCAGCGTTATTCCCCTGAGATATCCTCCCGCTTTGCAGTTCTGCCTGCTCCTGGTTCATTAGGACTTGCAGTTAACGAACCCAAGGCTCTCCTCCGCTTGAGGTCTGGATGCACGAGTGCTCCCCGCGGTGCCCGGTGGAGGTGAGGGTGCTGGCACCGTGCGGGGACGCCGTGGTCTCCAGGTGGCCAGAGGCACAGGATAATTCCACCCCTGAGCTCCCAGCCGCTTCGTGGGCTCAGCAGCCACTTTACTCCACGCTGGGTTTGATGCTCGCCAGCCAGGATCCCCCTCAAGCGCCTTCGGCAGGGCTGCAGGCTCAGCACACCGCGCGCTCCACCATTCCCAACACCACCAGAGCTGTTTTTTGAATTCCCCCCCAACTTATTTGTCATACACAGAGCAAGGAGAAGGCACAGACATCCAAAATCCCAAGCAAAACACGGACCAAATCCCTCCGGCTGCTCTCAGCATGGCAAAACCCAACCTTTACCCAAACAGTCCCCGGCTCCTTGCTGCACCGGTGATTCGGAGCGGGGCAGCGCCGCTGTGCCGGCGTTTTCCCGGGCTGCGTGTGCCGGCGGGTGGCTGTAACGTGCTGTTCTCCCTCAGCAGCAGGACTGTTTGTCCTGGGAGCCTTCCAGCGTTTCTCCGTGGGGCCGGAGCCGGCCAAGGCGTCCCTGGTGCCGGAGAGCTCCTCCAGCCGCGCTCGAAACCTGGGCACGAGGCTTTTTTCCCCCCTGTGCCGTGCGTCCCGCAGCAAAACCCTTTTGCAGCGTGGAGGCCGCGGGAAGAAATGCTACTTTCAAGGCAGAAAGAAAAAAAAAATGCATCCAAAGGAAAAGAAAAAGGAGTTTTTCTGGCTCCGCCGAGCCTGGCAGCATCCCGTGAGCCACCGGGACGGGTGGCACAAGTGTGCGCACACCCATGCACATGCATGTGCAGAGCCCCGGGGGGGTGGAAAATTAGGTATGTTCGCTGCCACGCTCTGTTTGTTGACTTAGCAGCCGTCGGATTAAAGAGGAAAAATATTGACTTAAATATAGCACCTCGCAGGATCGGACAAGTCATGGGAACGTGGCCCCGGAGCGGCCCAGCCGCTGCCTTCCCCACCTGCTGCTCCCCACCGGGGACGAGATGGAGGGAGCCAAAAACGCTGATTTCTTCCCCAAAAAAGTGGACAGGGAGCATGTTTTGGGGGTGGCGGAGGAGGATGCGTGGTGTAAAGGTGGTTGTGTTGGGGTTTTGGCAGGCCGGGGAGGTTGGAGCATCCTTTGGCTTTGTTGCATCCCTCAGGAGCATCCTCGTCCCATGCAGCAGCCACGAGCTTGTCCCCCTCTGGGGACGGCTCTGTCCCATCGGGGCCTTTTTGCTTTTTTTTTGAGTGCAGGGGCGAGGTGTGATGGTGGGCCTGGGAAAAAAAAAAAAAAAAAAGGAAAAAAAAAAAAGCAAGGATTTGCAGCAAAAGGAACAAAAAGTCCTGTAGACCTTGTCCCACCAGTAACGTTTCATCCCCGGAGTTGGGCACCGGGCACCAGTTCGTCCCCCTGCTCCCTTTTCCCCTGCCTCCCTCCTCGCTGATCTCCATAGAAACCAGGTTTTGGGCCACGGCTGGGAGTTTTCTGGGGTTTTGGCATTTCTGGAAATCTATAATTAAACGGCGGGGGGGCGGGTGAATCTCTGCTTTCCTCTCCGCAGCGCCAAGGGCTCGCCCGAATCTTGTCCCGGCTCTTTTCCGGGGGAAACTGAGGCACGGGAAGGGCCGTGCAGCCCCCTGGCATCCCACCCCATGGCTTATAGGATGGAGCCCCGTATTCCCCGCCGGCGAGCCCTTAACGAAGCATCCCTAACGAGGAGGCTATTTTTACCCCCACAGCCGATATTCCCGTGGCCGTGTGGTTTTGGGATGGTGAAGGGATGGCGAAGTATTTTGGGATGGTTTGTGCCTGTGCCAGCAGGCACGGCCTGTAGGGACACCAGCTCGGGAAAGGTGGCTTGTCACCCTTTGGGGACATCAGCATAGAGGGACCTGTGGGGTCTGGGGGCTTTGGGGACATCTGGGGTTTGGGGTGTGCATTTTGGGGTTTGGGATGTGCTGACCAGAGGGCACGTCTGGTGTCACCCCCTCCTCGTTGTCCCTTGTCCCCCGTGCACACCCATCGCTCCCACCCTATTTGCACCCGGCTGTTTGCAGCTCACTGGCGCCTGCGCTCCCTGTAATTAAAGCCTGAAATTAATTAGGAAAAGAACTCTGAAGGGTGATGGATGCCTCTCGGGCTGGGTTGCAGCCACCCCTTGCGCCTGACGGATGCGGGGGCCAGGATCCGGCCCCGGAGCGAGAGGGTTAGTGCCGGGCTGGGCCCCGTGCCGGGGGCTGGCCTTGGCCCACGGCCGCGCACCCAAAGGTCAGGCTCCTGGCACGAAGCCCCGATCCTGCAGCGAGGGTGGGAGGCTGGGCCGGGCAGGGGCTCTGCTTCCAGCCCCGCCGAGCACCCCCGGCCCCGTGCAGGTGCTGGGGGACACGTGCAGGGGTGCACGGGGACGTCCCCAGTCCCCATACAGGGAAATTCCCGGCGCTGGTGCGCTCGTGTGCTTGTGCAAAGGAAGACTCCTGGTGCTCAGGTGTGTGTGCAAGGGTGCACACGGTCATCCGGGCTGGTTTGCACGTGCCGGGGTTGCACAGGGAGGTTCACGGTGCGGGTTTGCACACGCAGAGGTGCACGGGGGGATGCAGGGCTGCATGGCGGCCATCCACGCTCTGCATTTCTGGGCACCCTGCCTGCCTGTGTATACAGAGCTGGGCTTCTCCGTGCAAAACCATGTGCAGACGAAGCGTTCTGTGCGCTCCCGTGGCTCTTGGGTGGTTTCCCGTGACTGAGGGAGCGGAGAGGTGATGTGCCCGGGCCTCTGCTCATTTTTGAGACCCAACATCTGCCCCAAGCCCTGTCCTCCTTGAGCTCCTCATCCTCCCCCAGCTCCTCGTCCCCCTCGAGCCCCACCACCTGCCCAGCACAGCCCCACCACTGCAGGCAGCACCTGGCCAGTCCCAACGGCACCAGTGTAGAGCCAGCCTTGGAGTCCAATCAGGGACTTCTCCTAAATTCAGGTGCAAGAGGAGGTTTCTGGTTCGTTCCCCAGCTCAGTCTGTGGGTGAAGAAGGTGGTGTCATTGCACAAGGTGTGATGGAAGGTTCCTTCCTTCCTTCCTTCCTTCCTTCTGTCCTTCCGTACTTCTGTCCTTCCTCCTGTCCTTCTGTCTGTCCTTCCTTCCGTCCTTCCATCCTTCTCCACCTATCCATCTCCATCAATCTCCATCCACCTGTCTCCATCCATCTCATTCATCCATCTGTCCATATTCATCCACTCATCCATCTCCATCCATCTCCACCCATCCATCCATCCATCCATCAATCTCCATCCATCTCCACCCATCTCCATCTTCATCCATTTCCATCCATCTTCATCCATCCATCTCCGTCCACCTCCACCCATCTCCATCCATCCCCATCCATCCATCCATCTCCATCCTTATCCATCCATCTTCATCCATCCATCTCCATCCTTATCCATCCATCCTTATCATCCATCTCCACCCATCTCCATTCATCCATCCATCTCCATCCACCCATC